>NC_067400.1:371728863-371756363 GCF_016432865.1 Antechinus flavipes | reverse complement strand
CATTTTAATTTCTTAAAATACTCCTCATTCAGGGAGTCTTCCCTTGCAGTAAAGGAAAACTTTTAAAACCTTAAAACCAAAATAGCCAAATACTTGTTATTCTACTTTTTGCACAAAAAAAGAGGGTGCTTTAATTCTTCATCTCTTTATAGAACTAGAGCAGTGACTTCCCAAAACAACTATTCCAACCTCTTAATTTTAGAGGAAGAGACTGAGACTCAGGAAATCAGTAGACTTACCCAAGACAACACAAATAATTAACTAAAAAAACTAAAGAATTAAACAGGATAATGATTTTCTTATTCAAATTACTAATACTTAATTTATCTTTGTACCAAATCTTATGTATATTGAACAGGAAAAAAAAGTAGAGAACTACTTAAGTGAAAATAGATTTAAGAGTACTTATTTCAGCCTTCTGTTGGGGAAATCCATCCTTAAGATACCTGGAAGATTCCTATCCATCTTATTTCAAACATCTGTGGAAAAGATTCCACAAGAAGAGTCTTAATGGGGTCAAAATTGATCTTGATATTTAAATAAACTAGGATTTTGTTTTATTATTACTTTATATTTTCTTTATTATTATAATTATTTTTCTGCTTATATTATAGATATTATTTTTCTGCTTGACTCTAATGTATTTTATTTATTCCCCCATAGTTCCTCCCTTTTAATTCAAAAAGCAAAGCAAAAGTAAAGCTTAAGTGATAAAGTTGGGAAAAGTTTGGAAGAAATGTTAATTGATTTTATAACAATAACAAATATATAAAATTGATCCTACCATTCTATTACATAGACCATATGCAAGATTTTTTTTTCTTTTTATGGAAGAATAGTAATCTTACTACCATAAATATAAATAAATTTAATGGACATATGACAAGGGCTCTCTTGGGAAGCTTTCATTTTGAAAATTGGAGTCCATCATGAAAGAGCAGTAGCAGAAACAAAATTCATTCTTATAGCTCTATTACAAAAACAACAGATTGGAAGTTCAATTTCCAGTGCTACTCTGTGGAATATTATAAGAATCAATGAATAATAGAGCCAGGGGGACAAGAAATCTCAAGAAGTTATCTGACTTATCTCTTCTTGCCACCAGAGAGGTGTCTTACTGAAGTCCAGACACCTACAAAGCCTCTCCAGTGCTGACTATGTAAAACAAACCTTAGCTTGGAATTAAAAAATCTCCATAATCTTGCTGTAATCCAACTTTCCCACCTTATCTCATATATGGTCTCTCTTATAAACTGTCTTCCGGTCAAGTGTTTATTTAGCCAAATCTCTCCTGAGCACATTTTACATAAATGAATAATTTCTCCTTTTTTCTTCTTGATGTTTTCTCTAGATAATGAAGAATACTTCATTAAGTAATAGATAATAAAACAGTTGACCTATCAAAAACCTTATTAGCCTTTATTAATGGTTGGAAATCTCACTTAAGGAAATTAGTTGCTACAAGAATAGAGCCCTGATCTGGAATTAGAAAAACCTGAATTCAAATATGACTTTGTGACCCAGAGCAAAGTCACTTAATCTTTCTTTACTTTATTTTTCTCCTTTATAAAATGGGCATCATTATATAATCACCCACCAGGGTCATCAGAAGGATGAAATGAGATAATAATTGTAAAAAAAATACTTTGCAAACCTTAAAGTGCATGTAAATGCTAGAAATTATTGGCTACTATTATTTACTAATTATTTACTAAAGAGAAGTGATTTATCTTGAATTTTATAATGATCACTGGCAAATATAATTGGAATCTGAATGTCCTAACATTTCTCTTTTTTTCTATATTATCCTAATGTTTTAAGTAACTATCTTTAAGTGATATCATATTTATTTTTGTTTGGGATTTTGTTTCATTTTTTGGAAGAAAAAGGAGGTAGGGAGAAGATTTATAGTTGATTTAAAGGATATAGTTACATTTCAAATAACCTTTCTTTTTAGTTTTCATAATTTTGCATTTGAATCTTTGGCCCTAAGAAAGAGAAGTACTGGAAAATCAGTAAAACGATCACTAGTTACTGTCATAATCACCAGTATGGAATCCCTTTACTCACATGTTGACTTAGAAAACCACAAATTAGCATTATCTATGCTTTATTGTATTTATATTTATTTATTTTTGAGCATTTCCCAATTACATTTTAATCTGTTTTGAACTTCATGAGGAGTTTGTCCTCTTCTCTCTTCCACCTCTCTCCTACCCAGTATACCCAGCATTTGTATTAGAGGGCAATGGAAAGAATAGTGGTTACTTTTCTTTCTCCTTCAATCTTTGGCCAGCACTTGGCCAAGTACTTAATTTGACTTTTAGGCTTTGAAAAACACAAGTGGCTTATGAAACCAGCTTGGCTGCTGTTTTAATTGTAAAAAAGTAGAAAGTATAATTGTTAGTTTTATGTAATATTTTTTATTTCCTTAGATTATGTATAATTGTTAAATTTCACAGCATGTGTGTGTGTGTGTGTGTGTGTCTGTGTGTGAAAGAGAGAGAGAGAGAGAGAGAGAGAGAGAGAGAGAGACAGACAGACAGACAGACAGACAGACAGACTTGAATACAGAGTAATAGAAAGTTATTGCAGCCCATTGAAGGAAATCAATGATCCACATCAGAAAACTGACCTTTGGAAGCAAAATGTACTTGTGATGGAGAACTTCATCTAAACAGAAATCTGCTTATAAGTTTCCTCTTTGTGATAAAAACTAAGTTCATGAAGAATAGATTGCTGCTAATTTCATTTTTCAGAAATTTGACAAAGTATGAATATAATAACTTATTCTATATTTCATTCTTATTTTACACTATACTTAACAAACCAAGGAGGAATTGGTTGGTTAAAGGAAAATTATGAGAACCTTGGAAGAAAGTGACCATGATATCTTGTAGCCAAATAATGGAATGATGAGGATGAACTAAATGAAAGTGGATTTCAAGTGATTGGAGAAAATGAGTAGGTTCTCATGGTCTCACATTTTACAAGAGAACATTCTAATTATTAATTATTCCAATGAGGAAGAAAGAGAAATGTGTCTAAAGAAATCGACATGGCTACACAGGGAGCTGTCTGATGAGTATCGCTTTTAAAAAGAGGTATAAAAAAATAAAAACATGAAAATACAACCTAGGATAAAGACAAGTAAGTGGTGGATTTATAAAAATAGTAGAAGTGAAGCAAAAATCCAGTCAAAGCAAAAACTTAAGAAAAATGCGAGAGACAACAAGAACAAAATGTGAAAATCAACTTGAGAGACAACAAGAAGAAAGATATATGATGAGTGAAAAGATATAAATTAATGCAAGAGAAAGTATTCACTTTATTTTGCTCTATCTTCTTTGCTATTAAAATTATCTTCAAAACAAAAGTGAGAAGGAAAAATGGTTTCCGAGGACAGGTAAAAAGGTAGTAAAAGTATCTTAACTGATCTAAATTAATTCAAATCACATGCTTCAAACAAATTATATCCCAGTATGCTTTTTAAAAAGTCAAATATGATCAATAAATTGCTGTGCATAGTCTTTTAGGAATTACAAAGAACTCCAGAAATCTGGTAGGATTGGGAAAATTATTGATCTTTATAATTATCCCTAAAAAAAAAAAAATACTTGAATAGGTTTTAGAGTACTTTTATAAAAAGGAAATGGTGACCACCCTTCCCTCCCCCAAGAGAAGAATGAATTCCCTAACAAGAATAGTTTTTGTGTAGTATTTTAAGGTTTGCAAAACACTTTTTATAGTTTATCTCATTGTCTCATCTCATTTCTCTAAATATCACAAACCAAACTAATTCCATATCCTTGAGAGTTATGGGACTCATAATAGATGAGAGGATTAATATGTTCAGGCAAATGTAGTTTATCTGGATTTTGATAAAACATTTGACAGTCTTCCACATGTTTTGCTTGTGGACAAGGTAGTGATGCTTAAACTAAATGAAATACAGTAAGGTGAATTTCCAACTAGTTAAATGATTGTACTACCAAAAGAGTATTTATTAATGATTAATGAAATGAGGGGCTTGGACCAAATGTCTTCAAATGTTCTGTTCAGATTTAAATCTATTACCTTGAGTCAGCCTGGAGGAAGGTTTCTAATTTAAGGCCACCAGACTCTGTCAGCTTGGTATTAGTATTTTATTCAATAACTTAAATGAAGACATAGTTGGACAATGCCATAGTTGCTATGACATTAGAAATGGAACAGATGGTTCCTATATCCATATGCTAACCAGCCTAGTAGACATTTTGTGGTAGCCATTTGTAAGGAAAACATATACAATAAATCAGAGATTACCTGTTTAAGGACTAAGAAAAGATTTGATTAATTGTATATATATATATATATACATATATATATTTAAATATATTTTGTTATATAAAATTTATGCAAACAAATACTTATATTTAAATTAACCTCACCAAAAGATTCTAAATCATGATGGTTTAGTATTTGGCAATTGTTTGTTCTAATAAAATTTTTTACTTACAACTTTATCTTTAACTATTGACTGTTGGTGTCAAATAGCTCTTTGCTTCTTTTGGTCTTGCAAATATTATATATACATACGTATATATTCATACACATTGTGTATATATTTAAAAACTATTACAAGTGATACATAAATGCTTGTTAGCAATATGATAAAGATGTTTTTGGAAAGAAAAATTTACTTCATGGACTAATTTATTATCTAGTATAAATATATCCCATGCCATTAATTACAAGAAATCAGTTGCTCCTAATAACAGATATTGTGGGTCATGGAACCTGAATTGCTTGAGAAGTCCCCCTCCTTTTTTTGAGGAAAACAATAGAATGTAATACAATAATCTGCAGCCTAGGTTCCTGCTGAATTATATAATCAAGGCCATATTTGAACCTAATAGAATTGACACTTATAAACTTAAGTAAATAAAAATTAAAAGACTAAAACTGGAAGAATTTGATTTATACATTTAACTTTTTCTTCTTTTATACCATATTATGAAAAGCAATGGGTGGAACCGTTCAAGTTTTCTGTTTGAAAGACCCTTTAAGAAAAGAGGACATGCATAATTAATACTGTTTATAAAACTAAAAAATGCAGCATATGTAACAACAAGAACACATCATTTTGAACAACTCTTTACAGAACAGACATTCCATATTGTGTTCATCTTCCTCCACAATCATTGCCATGACAATCTGGTGTGCTTAGCAGTTGCTGCTGAGTAAGGGAGACTGTATCATATAGGAGTTTTCCATGTCAGCCAAAAAAAAACACATCATTTTCTTTGGGTTATAGAAAATAAGACGTGCCGTTTACAGCATTGTAGCATTTCCTTCACAAATTCATTTCTATTTTGGTCTTTTTAATCATGAAATATTTAGAGTATTTTATTAGTGCCTTTCTCCTTTTTCTTAAAAGTATTATATATAGTTTTCTTTGTCATGTTTAACCATCACCCCCATTCACAAGAATGTAAGCTACTTGAGGACAAGGACAATTTCGATTACTGTTAGTTTTCCTTTTTCCTTTCCTGAAGGAAAGGGTTCCCCCCCCCCTTTTTTTTTTCTTTATGTGTGTGAGGCAGTTAGAGTAAAATGATTTGCCCAGTGTTATACAACTATTTAGCATCAAATGTTTGAGGTTGGATTTGAACTCAAGTCTCTACTCACTGTGCTCTATGCACTGTACCACCTAGCTGCCCATTTTCTAAGTGTCTTGTCTATAATAGGGGCTTAATAAGTATTCATTAGATTAGATTGAGTTAGATTGATTGGATTGAAATCATTCCATTTCAATTTGTTGAGTTTCTTCTCACTACTATGTAAGCCTAGGGTCAGCTAGATAGTAGCTAGATAGTAGAGCACCAGGCTTAGATTCTGGAAAATGTGAGTTCAGATCCTTGCTTAATTGTATGATTCTGCACATGTCCCTTAATTTCTGTTTACCTGTTTCCTCAGTTCTAAAATGGAGACAATGATAGCATCTGTCTCTCTCAGGGCTGTTGTGAGGATCAGATGAAATAATAACTGTATAGTGCTTAACACAGGGTGTGGTACTTAATGTGTTATGTAAATGCTAGCAATTATTATTATTATGCTCACTAATTATTATACTTACTATTATAATGCTAATAAATGGTAGTTATAAAGTATAATGTTAAAATTTATTTCATGAAACATCTTCACAGCTAAAGGTTCTGATAAAGGCCTCATTTCCAAAATATATAGAAAATTTACTCTAATTTATAAGAAATCAAGCCATTTTCCAATTGATAAATGGTCAAAGGATATGAACAATTTTCAGATGATGAAATTGAAACTATTACCACTCATATGAAAGAGTGTTCCAAATCACTATTGATCAGAGAAATGCAAATTAAGACAACTCTGAGATACCACTACACACCTGTCAGATTGGCTAGAATGACAGGGAAAGACAATGCAGAACGTTGGAGGAGATGCGGGAAAACTGGGACACTGATACATTGTTGGTGGAATTGTGAACAAATCCAACCATTCTGGAGAGCAATCTGGAATTATGCCCAAAAAATTATCAAACTGTGCATACCCTTTGATCCAGCAGTGCTACTACTGGGCTTATACCCCAAAGAGATACTAAAGAAGGGAAAGGGGCCTGTATGTGGCAAAATGTTTGTGGCAGCCCTGTTTGTAGTGGCTAGAAACTGGAAAATGAATGGATGCCCATCAATTGGAGAATGGCTGGGTAAATTGTGGTATATGAATGTTATGGAATATTATTGTTCTGTAAGAAATGACCAGCAGGATGAATACAGAGAGGCTTGGAGAGACCTACATGAACTGATGCTAAGTGAAATGAGCAGAACCAGGAGATCATTATATACCTTAACAACGATACTGTATGAGGATGTATTCTGATGGAAGTGGATTTCTTTGACAAAGAGATCTAACTCAGTTTCAATTGATCAATGATGGACAGAAGCAGCTACACCCAAAGAAAGAACACTGGGAAATGAATGTAAACTATTTGCATTTTTGTTTTTCTTCCTGGGTTATTTTTACTTTCTGAATCCAATTCTCCCTGTGCAACAAGAGAATTGTTCGGTTCTACATACATATATTGTATCTAGGATATATTGTAACCTATTTAACATATATAGGACTGCTTGCCATCTAGGGGAGGGGTTGGAGGGAGGGAGGGGAAAAATCGGAACAGAAGTGAGTGCAAGGGTTAATGTAAAAAATTACGCTGGCATGGGTTCTGTCAATAAAAAGTTATTATAAAATTAAAAAAATTATTTCATGGAAGCATATATTGAAAAAGATACTAGAAGTAATATACTGGAACCTCCTATCCTAGGAAAGAATCCTTGCCCATCATATCAGGTAGACAGTCAGCTCACCTCTTTGTGCTGAATACTTCTAGTGACAGAAAACTTTTCATGAGATAACACATTGAATTTTTTCATGACTATAAAGAACTCTTCTATATACAGAGCCAAAATCTCCCTCCCTGAAACTCCACCAATTAGAACTAGTTTTGCTCTCTAACTAGAACAGCATTTCTTTCTTTGAAAAGGAGCTAGGAAAAAAAAAATAGGAAAAGGAAATTTTAGCACTGCCCAACATCATATAAGAAGTAAGTCCTGGAGCCACTGTTTGAACTAAAATATTCTGCTCCGTATCTATTGTTGGTTTTCTCCCCTACTGGATGATGCTAAATTTTTTATCTTCATATCCTTCCATTATTCACATTCTTCCAGTTATCAATCATGGACCACGTCAAATCAATTCACCTTATCTTTCCACTCTGGTCCAACTAATGCCTTGTGTTTCTTTTCTTCACAATGACTTCTAACCTTCTTGGAAAAGTTGTCTATACCCAATTCTACCACTTTCTAGACCTCTTGTAATTGGGCTTTCTCACTTACTATTCACATCCTTATCAGCAAAACCAAATTTTTTTTTTTTTTAATACCATTGAGCACTCCTATCCTCTCCTGGTTCTTATTCAGTCCTTAAAATTACCCCTCTTTCTCTTTCATTAACAACACCTAATCCTCTTTCCAACCCTGTAAGGTAGTTGTTTTTTAAAGACCCGGGTGTGTACATAACATACAACCATATCTCTGGGGGAAGCACTGCTTACTTAAGGTGCTTCAGCTTTCTGCAGGTTGCACAATATACCCAGCTCACATAATAGGCTGAACAGTTCTCAGGGATATTTTCTTTTCTCACTCTACAATCTGACAATCTCTTCCTACCAAAATTTTAACTACTATTTACATACATGTATGTGTTATTATCTTATCTGTAGTTTCTAAACACTAGATTTTCATCTCAATCTGCCTATAGAACACCTCTATCTAAATGTCTTTCTGGCATTCAACATGTCTAAAACATAACAATCTTTTTCATGTCTGCTTTTTTACCATAATATTTGTTAATAGCACAATATTAACACTCTCCTATGGCGGAAAATGCATTTAAAAAAAACTTTTCCCATTCATCTTCAAATAATTTACTCTAACTTTTCTTCTTCTACCCCCCAGTTCTCTTTCACTTTCCTAGTACACCCCTGCTTGGAATTTATAGTAATCTACTAATAGGTTCTTCTCCTTTCACTCATTCCCTTTTATTCTATCCTTAATAACACTTCCATAATAATTTGTCTAGCACATCCATCAGTTCATGTCATTCACTTTCTCAAAATTCCTCACTGGTTCCCATTGCCTTTTGAGTAAATATAATACTTTTCTGTTTAATATTTCAGACCCTCCACAATCTGGCACCACTCTACTTTTCCAGACTTATATCATATTACTCCCCCACAGTACACTATACATTCCACCTCAGCTGAACAAGTCTATATCTCAAATATATCATTTGCTTTCTAGCATCTGTGTCTTTGTTTACATTGTTTCCCATGCCTAAAGCTTCCTCCTACCTCCCACTTCAAATGCCTGTTCCTCTATGGAGCCTTCCTTGATCCTTCCTGTTGTCAGGGATATTGATTCTTGAATAACTCTGATGTATTTAGCCTGTAATATTGTGCATTTTAGTTCATGACTTGTGTCTCTTGGATATTTTAAGTTCTGGCACAGACATTGCATTATAAAACTTTGTATTTTCTCCAGCATCCAAAACAGTAAGTACCTTGTAAACACAAGCATTTTTAAATTATAATTACAGCAAAAGACATTTATATAGCAAAGCACTGTATATACATGTTCTCACTTGCATTTTCCAGCAACCCTGTGAAACTGGTAGTACAGATATTATTATCCCCATTTTATAGGTAAGAAAACAAAAACTAAGACAGATAAAATAATTAAATTTCCTTCTATCTCTAGAAAACAAAAACTAAGACAGATAAAATAATTAAATTTTCTTCTATCTCTAAATCTGTGATCCTATGAACTTATTCATGATCATGAAGTTTTTAAACACATAAATGAGATTGGAGTCCAAATCTTGCCTCACTAAGTCCCAGCATTGTTTCCACAGCCTGCTAGAAATAGAAATACATTTGGCAAATCATTTGTATGTCTCATAAGAACAAATAATGTATTATTATAAGTATTAAATGCAGTCAGTGTGGATCTCTGAGAAAGTTCCTTAGCTTCTTAATGCCCTCAAGCAACTTTAAGTTAATTGCAAAGTTAGCCCCTACCTGCATTGATAGAGTTCATTGAACAGATCATACCAATAAAATCATAGATCCAGTAAAATAGCAATTTAAAATTAAATAAAATTAATACAGTAATTATTTGATTTGTATATCTGCGTTTTGTATCCCATATACTTTGTAAATCCTGTAAGACATTGTTCATGGCTAATATGACAGTATTTATGGAAAACATCTAAAATACCCACCCATATGAATATTATCTTGAAGAGGGAACTGCATTCTTCATTGTTTAAACAAACAATTGTCATTGATTAAACAAACTTGGTTCTTCTTATAGAGCAATAAGATATGATTCTGCTTCAAGGAATTACTGGTTAAAATAATATGATTCCACAAAACCTCATAATCCCAGGAGATTATAAATGTGATTTCAAATGTTAATTAGTGTATGCATTTGTTTTAATTCATGACACCAAAAATATTGACTAAATTATAAATTAACACATATAGGGTTGCAGATGTCATTTTTCTTAAGATTTCCTGAATGACACAATTTTCATATCTCAGAGTAGTTTGATCAACTTGCAGATTTGTTCTCCATCATTAGCAAGGGAAGAAGAAATGCCATTGGCAATAGATCCACTATTTTATTATACAATAAAGAGAGTAGAAAATTCCAAATAAATTAAAAAACAAATATTTTAAAGACATCTGGTCCACATCTGTCTGAAATAAGATAATTTAAAACAGTGTAATTAAACACAAGTAATACTGTAATATTCACACCTTTGAATGTAGAAAATAACTCATTCCATTTTAATTTGACTTACCGAATTAGAAAAACTTTTACTCATTTGTGTATCCTTTAACCTCTCATTCTGTCATTACATGAAGACAGACAAGCAGCTAATGTTAAAAAAAACCAAACAAACAAAAAAAAAAAAAAAACTATTTCCAGTGTTTTTAAGATTGCTAAAGGAAGGAATTATCTTTATTCAGATAGTTCAATGTAAAGTATTACAGAGTTTATAAGCATATGCAGACTTTAAAGTTTTTTTTTTTTTTTAAGTATTTAAGACCCTCCAATTAACAGCTTAAAAGTCTAAGGCCAATACAGAATAGGAGGTGGAAAAACTCTCAATTTATTTTTGCAATTTCATCCAGTGCACAAAGAAATCAGATGGTTTCTATAACTAAAATACCTATTTACAGAATTATATTTCTGTACTTTTTGTTCTTTCATTCCAAAAATATACTTTATTGTGTTGCCTCCACAGAACAGATTTAAAGATCAGGAAGGTAAAAAAAAAATTGCCTATTCCCATGACCAGTACAGAAATTATGAAGATGATGATGCTTAGAATGGTCTTTTTTTCCCCCTCTGCTTAGTCTGAAGCGATATCCATTCAGAGAAATGGAAGATATATTTAGCTTTCTGTAATTTGACCTTTAGAATTTGAAAGGTTAAGACATTTGTCTCCAAAAGAAAAAGAAAGAAAAAGTCTTAAAACCTAATATCACTAGGTTTTGATCACAAGGGATAAGTTTTTAGAAATTAAAAAAACAAAAAATAAACTGACTGATAGTGTAATGTAAAGTTAGAGAATAAAAGGATAAGCTCAGATTCAAATACCAGAAACTCCTATTAGCAAATATAAAATACTAGAATAATTGATGCTAATTATAAGTGATATACTTATTAATGATAAGTAAAATACTTTTTTCTAACATATATGTATATGTGTTTATGTATGTATATGTACATATATATACTAAGATAACACAAGTATATTCTATATATTTGTTTCTAGGGAACATGATAAAGATCCAGAAAGTTTTTTTAGGTCACTGCTGCGACTTCAGGAGGCAGGTTTAAGTTTCCATGTATCCATTCTTGGAGAAAGCTTTACGGATGTCCCAGGTATCTATTTCGAATTATCTGATTTCTATTTCTATACATATTATATGCTCTTCAATATGAGTATTAACTTTTACAGATTCTTTTGTCAGGATAATCAAGATAAGTAAAAGAATATGCAGTAAAATTAAAGCCTGAATCAATTAAAGGAACACTTAAGTAAATAAGCATTCCTTGATTTAACTTGGAAGCATGAAGTTGTCTATTTTATCAAATATGTTTTGTACAATATATCCTTGTTGTAAATAAAATATATAGCTTTAGGCATCTTAGCAATTATGGGAATTGGGAATTTGTAATTGGATATAGAACCTTTCACCTCGGGGTTGCTGGTTTGAATTCTGCCCCCATCCATAATGGTTGAAATGTCTTACCATCTGTTTAGTGGCCTATGTGAAAAGATTTTACCATTTCCCTTGTAATTTGGAGTAGACAACAGTCCCTCTCACAGCTGGCACTAGTCACTGCCCTTTTTTTGCTGATCTTAAAAATGCATTCAATAGGAGCTAATGGTAGCATTAGAGAAGTTATTTAGACCATTAAAGTAACTGGACACTTTCAGTGTCATCATCTTCAGTTTGCATCCATTTTGGCAAAGTGTTTGACCTTTCATAAGCACTAGTATATATATGTTCTAGTTTTTATATTAAATTATGTTATTATCCAATATTAATTCAGTTCAGGAAATATTTGTCAAGCAATTGGTGTATTTAAAGCACTGTGCTTGAGGGAGATACAAAATTAGATAAGATATAGAATTTATTGCCTAGTAGAGTAATATGACCAAAATAATACACAGTCAAGGCGTTAGAGAAGTACCAACAAAGCAGTATGTGAAGTCTGAGAGAAAAAAAAAATGTTATTTCTGACTAGAGGAATCAGCAAAGTCTGACACGGTATCAGAATTAAACTAATAATTCAGTAGGCAAAGACGAGGATGAAGGACATTCCAGATACAAGGAATAGCTCAGCTGAAGAAAGGTAATTATAGAACATCAAAATCTCTGAAGAATTAAAAGGTAAAGTATAGAAGAATGGAAAAGTGTTTACTGGCTGAGGCTTTTACTATACAGAGTTATTAGAATAATTGAAGGAAGTGGCATGTGGATGGATAGATATAGAAATATTTTTCTGTGTGTGTTTGTGTGTGTGTGTGTGTGTGTGTATGTATGTATATGTATAGAGGTATAAGTGTATACATATACACATACATACACTCCATCTGATGACAATAGGGACTATAAGTAGGCTATAGCATATTATTCAAGATGACTTGTGTACAAGAAGTGGACACAGAAGATACTATTAGATAGAAAAGCAACTTAGCCAGTCCTGCAGAGAAGGAAAATAGATGGACAAGCCCATGACAAAATCACTGACCATAAAATTTTGCAAGTCCAAAGTCTTTTAAAGAAAACATCTAGAATGTTTGGTAGATTCTTGTCTCAAATACAAATCATCATCATCATTGCTTAGCACTTTAAGATTTGCAAAATATTTTACAAATATTATATCATTTTAACATTACAACCTACCAGAGAGATAGGTGCTGTTACTATTCCTATTTTATAGATAAGAAATCAGAGATTAGTGATTTTAGAATTGTTTAATTATAGTAAGCAGCCAACTTGGATACCTTTTTGTAGTTTCTAAATGGAAAATAGGAAAATTATCATGGAAGTCCAGAATACTTTAAAGAATTTCCAGAGGGCACATCTAATTTCTTCCTCACCCTGTCATCTTCGTCTTTATGAAAATGAAATTTATTATTCTTCTGCCAACATAAGTCTCGTGAGTGTTTTTCCAAAAGTTTTTCCAAGCCAACACCTTGTTATTCAGAGATGCCTCTGCTGGTGGTGTTTCTGAGTGTACATATATATGTAGGTAGCTAAAAAGATTTTTCTTTGATGGTACTTTGCCTGTTCTTGCAGAAAGATTTTAAAAAGCCATTCTACCATTTAAAATATCCAACAAATTTCACTTTGTGTTTGAAATACAAATTCTGCAGCATCCTCGATGCAAATATCATAATTTTCACTAGTTCACATGACAAGGTCATATTAGTAATCGTTAACCATGAAATAAAGTGCTAATTTTTTTCCTCTTAAAAACAGCAGCAAATGCTTAAGATCTGAAATCAGTGAAATGTGTATTCCTAAGAATTTCACACAAATGGTTGTTTTAAACAAAATATTCTTTTTCTTGAGCAGCCAAAAACCTTAGCTTTTGGAGTTCTTTCTGTATTTCAGACATTATAGCAGAAGGAACGCAGCTCTCGGCAATTAATGTAGTCATAAAAAGTTGTTGAGAAAATAAAAACTTGAACTAATATCTCTGCAGAAAGAAAGCATTCTGGTTTATCTTTAATTTTAGGTTAAGAACAGTATTTGGGCAGCTCCTGATTCTGTTTACTGTCACCTAAGTAATCATTGCTGTCATAATTATATTTCTCTTTTTCTGAGCTCTGAAGCAATGGTTATATAACTCTTTACAATTTTTCTCCCAATCTCATCCCCCATATTTTCAAAACAATCTCTTTGTAATAGGTTTCATTATCAATCTAGGTATCAATGTAAACCACATGGTTTAAAGCACTACTGTTCGAAGATTTATAAAAAATCTGAAGAAATTTTATTAAATATTTTGTTATTTACCCTTAAAAATGGGAAATGGGTGAAAAAACAGACATTGACACAGACTTGCATTTTCCAAGGAAATTCTAAATCAGTCACCACAAAAAAAAAAAAAACAAAAGAATTTTAACACTACATCAGTCAGAAAATGCTCACTCTCCTTGCCAAAGGAGCCAAAGACTTAGAAACATAAACTTATTTGAAAATATTATAGAAGAGCATGGTGGAAGATTATGAGCAGAATTGCCCATAAAACTAAAAGCTGCACAGGTGAAAATAAAAGTATGCAAAAGTTTAGTAAAAGACCCAGGTAAGTAAACGCACTTTAACAGCATTTAGAGATTAAATTGGATGAGGCCCAAAGACAGATGAAATAAGGGAAAGACCTGTCAAAATCTCTTTAAAACAAAACAAAACAAAACTTTTTTTTCCCTATCGGAACAAGGGAGGCCACTACTTGACACTGCAATCCCTGATGTGCTTGCACAAAGAATTAGAAATGGCTTAAAAGGAAACAAGATGGAAAGAATCATTAAAATAGATCAGGTATACTCGGAGGAAGTTCATGCTAGAGGCAACACAATTTTGAGTGTCTTGAGGAATCAATTCTCAAGATAGCTAAAAGAAGGAAGGACACCAAAGGCTTAGAAAAAAATCTTGGACGTTATTATTACTTAAAAAAAAAAAAGGTAATTGAAAGAATAGCAGTAACTACTGACCTATATACCTACTTTCCCATTTTTATGTGAGAATAATCTACATAAGAATTATATATTTAAAGCAAGTGATTGAAGTAGAATTCATACTTTCATTTGTAGTCCAAAGGGGGGGGCATATTTTGATTTATATATGAAATTTTTCTTTATGTTTAAATATAACAATAAATAAATAATTATAATTTTTTAAAAGAGAGAAGAATCTGTATAATATCCAAGGAATATAAAAAGGAATTGCCAAGTTTTTACAAATAATGATTTGCAGCAGACCACACTTTTATAGTCATAATTGCCTAAAAGAGGCGAAGAAGATAAAATCCCATTGTATATTATTTGTTGAATTTTTTAAAAATAACTTTGTAAGTAAACTAAAATGCTGCATTAAAGTTTCTCCTCCGATGATTCCTATAGACATACTGTTTAAATTATTGTTTAAAAAAATTGATTTTTTAAAAATAGCAGATGTTTTGGGTAGAAAATTGGGGTTGTTAAAAGCACTGCACAAATTCTGAAAAAAAAAAAAATAGGTCTATATCTTCAGCCCAATTTTAAGTTCAGATAATTGTCCTTGCGGCTCAAGATATATATACTATGGATTTTTTTTTTTTTTTTTTTTTTTTTAGTTTTCCATTCAACTAACTGTCTTAATCTGTTCAGAGGCATTCTTCATTTGTTTTGTTTTGTTTTTCTGTGTGCATAGTTAGGTTCTACTCTTATAGGTGATTATATATTTTAAGTAGGACATTGTACTTAATTTCCATGATTTGATATTTTATAGCACACATGAAGACATCTTCAAATAGGAAGAATTGGAGGATCTTACCTTTTTATAGAGAATTTCTCCATTTTGACTCTTTGCTGGACAAATTCAAATATGATGGCAAACATATACATACATACATATACATATATATATGTATATATATATATATATACACATACTTATATATATTGTAGAGAGTGTATATATATACACTCTCTACAATATATATAAGTATGTGTATATATATATATATATATATATATATATATATATATATATATATATATATACACACACACACATAAACTCTTTTCTCATACCCTTTTTAAAGAACTTTGTTGATTTCTATGTAGGCTCTTCACATAAAAATGAGAAATTCTGTTTTTATTCAATAGTTACCAATCTTGAGCACCTTTTTTGTAACAATAAGATCTAATGTTTTTCTCTTAAATTTTGACAATTTCTTTTTTTGTTACCTTGATAATTTATCCCTAAAGTACCTTCAAATTTGTGTTGCCTTTCTTCCAAATTTCATCTGCTTCTACCTGGTTCAATTTAGCTTCTCTTTTTATCCTTACTTTCTTTCGTGTTAGTTCTATTCCTTTATGCAGTACATAACAAACTTAGATATTAGGGTCTAAACGTGGCTATTCCACTATCACTTAAAGTATTAGTTCTAAAAATATGACAGATCATTTGTATTTTTCATTTGTTTGTTGTTTTCTATGTAACTATGCCTCTTTTAATTTTGCCTTGGTTTGGATATCATAATTTACATTAAGCATGTCCATTAACTTTCAGATCTTTTTCAGATAAATAGCTATCTAGCTGTAGCTCTCCTAACATATACATAACAGTATTTTAAACCCATGTACTTTTTAAAAAAAATTCTACTAATTTTGATACTTTTTAGAGTCAATTCAATATTTTATCAGGGTATTATTTTTTATATTGCTATCATCAGCTGT
This sequence comes from Antechinus flavipes, assembly GCF_016432865.1. Taxonomy (NCBI): domain Eukaryota; kingdom Metazoa; phylum Chordata; class Mammalia; order Dasyuromorphia; family Dasyuridae; genus Antechinus; species Antechinus flavipes. Next base: position 371,739,755 of record NC_067400.1, on the reverse strand, counting down.
GTTATCCCTCTCAGCTTTGGATTGTCTAATATTTTAATAAGCGTGCTGTCTTTATTTTTATCCAAGCAATTTATTGACAGAGACAAGCATAGATATCAGGGATGCTGTGCTCATTAGAGACCTTCATTCAAGTTGACATGAAGTTACTGGTGAATACTTTTGGTGTCTGACCCTTAAACCCTTTTTGAATCTATTTTCTTGTCTAGCCCACATTTCTCCATTATTTCTGGAATAATAGCATGAAAGAATCTTGTCAATGTTTTGCTAAAATCTAGATGCTATATTTTCATGATCTATCAAAATAGTTACCTAGGCCAAAAAAAAAAATGTATGAAGTTTGGTATAATCTGATTCTAATGAAGTCTGTTCATTCACTTTTTCTATAATGATATATTATAGAATTTTGCTAGGGATAGAAACCAAATTCACTGGCCTGTAGTTTACAAAATTCACTCTTTTCCCTTTAAAGAAAATAATACTTACTTTTCTCTAAACCTTTTCTACTCTCTACAATCTTTCAAAGATTGTGGGCAAAAATCACTATCTGACAGTTTTTTTTTTTTAATTAAAATGTTATTCCTTTAACAAAAATTTATTTTCTCTTCTTCCTACTATATTATCCCCTATTGAGAAAAGGGAAAAAGAAAGGGAAAGAATTCCTTTTTAGCAAATATGCATAGTCAAGAAAATCAAATTACCTTAATTGGCCACTTCCAATTGGCCTCATTCTACATATTTAGCCCCTTTCTTTTCTGTCCTGAAGCAGAAAAAAATACTTTTGTTATCTGCCTCTAGAATTGTCCTTTAGAATTGTGGTTGATTATTACATTGGTAGAGTTCTTATGTCTTTCACAGTTATTAATAGTGTTATTATTGTATAAATTGTTCTGGTTTTGCTCATTTTACTCTATATCAATTCATATCAACCTTTCCAGGTTCATCTTAAATCATCCTTTTCATCATTTCTTGCAGCACAGTAGTATTCCATTAAATTCATATAACATAATTTCTTCAGTCATTCCTAAACTGATGGGCATTCTCTTAGTTTCTAGTTCTTTGCCACTACAAAATGAGCTGCAGTAAAAAGTCTTTGTACATATGGATCTTTTTTCCTCTTTCTTTGATGTTTTTAGTATATAGGCCTAGTAGCAGTATCTGTGGATCAAAGGGTATGCACAGTTTAGTCATTAGTGGGGCATAGTTCCAAAATGCTTTCTAGAATGGCTAGACCAGTTCACAGCTCCACCAACAGTGCATTAAATGTGCCTGCTTTCCTACAGCCCTTCCAACATTTGTCATTTTCTTTTGTTGTCAACTTTGACAATCTGATAATACCTGCCACTTCCTTCCCCCTTTCCCCGCCAGTGTCTTTGGATGTATTTCATCTGGGCATGATGGTGAGAAATCTTTAAGGCAGATTGCAGCTCTCCTAATTCTATTCTTATTTATAGTATCAACTTTTCTAATATCCATTTTTATTGTCTTTTCCAATCCATAGATCTTCTTTGCATAGAAAAAAGATGCAAAATAAGAATCGTGCCCTTCTCACTCTTCCATTCATTATCATATCTTTTTTATTTGAAACAGAGGAATTATGATCCTTTCTTGATAAAGAGGTTTTGTAAAATTTTCCACCATTTTATTTTGGGAGCTCAGTCAGTTTTTTTTTTCAGTCAGTTATTAATAAGCACTTATATCTGTTATAGATCTGGCTATTTAAGAGGTTGTTCATCTGAAAATTTCAGGATCTTGCTTAGATTTTTTTGATGAAATCACCCTACTTTCTCCTAGTTCCCTTACTTTTCTTTTTAGTCTCTTTGCTAATTGTGCTAGTTCTTCCTTCTCTTCTGTGCCCCTCCATATGGATATCTCACTCATATCACAGTCCTCTTCACTCTCCATAATATGCTTTCTTTCTTAGTCACCTTATCTATCCATCCATCCATGACTTTAACTATTACTTCCATGCAGATGAATCTTAAGTCTCTATCTCTATCTAATCCCCAGTCTCTCCCCAGGATGCTAGTCAAATATTTCCAACTACTTTTTGAACATCTCCATTTGGATGTTATACTATAATATCAAACTCAGTTTGTACAAAATTTAATTAATCTTCCTCCCAAAATCTTATCCTACTCATAGTTTATTTTGGTTGCTGGTTCCACAATTGTCATTCATTCAGACTCTAAACTTTCTGGTTAACTTTGATTCTTCCTTCTGTCTTATCTAGTACATCTAATCAATTATTAAACCCAGCAGATTTGATCATTACAGTATATTTGGAATCTGTCTTATTTCTGACCTATGATTTTTCTGTGAGCATTAGTGATACCCTCTTTCTAATCACAGTCTCTACATTATCTCCCAATCCCATTCTCTCCTGCCACTGCTTACCTCTGTCAATAATTTTTTATTTAAATTAGGCTTATATTGTTTCTTATCTTTTTAATATACAGCTAGGTGATGTAGTAGAGAGAGCTCTAGACTTGGAATCGGAAACTCTGAGTTCAAATTCTTATTCAGACATTTATTAGCTGTGTCATTCTGGATAAGTCACTTACCTTCTATCTGCCTCAGTTGTTAAATGGCAATAATAATAGCACCTCTGTCCCATGGTTGTTGGTGAGAACAAAATCAAGTAATATTTGTAAAGTATTTTTAAAACAATAATAATAATATTTAACATTTATTAAATACTTACTATGTGTCAAGCATTGTACTAAGTGCTTAACATATATTATCTCATTTGATCCTTACAATAATCAATCTGAAAGAGAGATGCTATCATTATTCCCATTTCACAGATGAGGAAACTGAGGCAATAGTGATTAAATGCCCAGGGGCACATAAGTAATAAGTATCTGAGGATGAATTTGAATTCCAGTCTTCCAAACTTCAGATCCAGTGATTTTTAACTATTTTATTTATATTATCCTCAGTATTATTATTGTTAGGCATTAAGCTTCTTGAAGGACCGAAACTTGTTTGTATCTCTCTTTGCTCTGGATTTAGCACAAAGAATTTGAACTTAAAAAGGAAGGTAAAGGTGGTCTTCCACTATTCCTTTTATTTTTGGTCCTGAGTGCAGGAACAGAGCCTATTTTTTTCTTTTTTTGCTGCATATGTATTAAGTACCTACTATGCACTAGTTCCCCTATTCTATTCATCAAAGAACCTAAGAGCTACAGTAGATCCCCAGCCTATGTTAGATTAGTTAGCAATTCTTTCCAAGACATTCCCAGCAACTAACTTTCCAGCTTTTCTTGGAGGACATTTGTAGTCTTCATTAACCAACCTCACCTCATTTTCCACAGTATCTAAGATGTATTACTCACTCATTTAAGTATTTATCATGTGCTAGGTACTGGGGATTCAGAGACAAAAATGATAATTCCTGCTTTCAAATGTATTGCATGTCTAAGAGGGAAACCATTTATACACATAAGAAGGAAGTGCAAATATACACAAAATAAATACAAGTTAATTTTGAGCTAAAGTACTAGCAGGATCAGGAAAGACCTCCTGAAGAAAGCTAGATATTCTTAGAGAGTTAGTGGGGAAAGAGTACATTCTAGATGAAAGAAAAGATTATGCAAAACAATGGAAACCATTTCTCCAGTTGGTGGATAGTACTTCCTCAATTTTCAATTTTTTGCCACTACAAGAAAAAATGCAAGGGCAGCTAAATGGTATGGTAAACCACTGGCCATGGAGTCAGGAGTGTCATGTTCTCTCTAAAATGTAATGTTCTCTGTTGAGATTTTCTTGGGGTTCTCTGGGAGCAGCCTTCGTTTCAGTTCAGTAATTACCACACAAGTATTCAGGGGTTAAAGTCCAAATCCTTTTTGTCTCCTTCACAGTCCTATCTCCTTCACTTGGGGCTTGGCTAGTTTTCTGGAGGCCTTCTGGAGTCTTGGTTTCAGTGGAGAAGTGAAGGAGGAGAGCCTGCCACCTAGGTAGTGTAAGATGGGATGAATGTGTCTGAGTCCAAGGGCTTGGGCTCAAGCTTCTTGACCTGGGAAGAAATTTGACTTTACTGTTATTAACATTAAACAGACTAATAACTAGCCCAGTGTTCCTCATGACCAACCACCATTGTGCCTCTTCTTCCAATCATTATTGGATGATTTCTCATCTGTTGATACCATTTTCTAGTATAAGTAGCCGCTTCTTTTCCTGTCTGTATGAATGGCTTCTTATGGTTTTTCTTCTTTCCTTCTGACTCTTTGTTCTACCCTTGAAACTTTTGGCTCACTTGGAAGTTCTTGTATAGCTTTCTACCACAGCTTTAATTTTATTTTTATTCTTCTCTTTTAAAAAGATTATTTAGTATTTTTTTTCCCAGTAACATGTAAAAACAATTTTTAACATTCATTTTAAAAACTTGTGAGTTCCAAATTTTCTCTTTCTAACTCCCTATCCTCCTCATTGAGAAGGGAAGGAATTCAGTATAGATTATATATGTATAGTCATGCAAAAAAAAAAAAAAGCTCAAAAAAAAATAAAGTTTAAAAAGTATGCTTCAATCTGTATTCATGCACCATGAGTGCTTTCTGTGTCTACTACAACTTTTAGATTCATTGCTAACTCTCTTATTTTTCCCCCTGTATCTTCTAATGGAGATATGTCTTCTGCACCAACTATTCCTTCAGCACTGGATAATTAGATAGCTTTTTTCAAAAGTTTATCAAGAAAGGTAGGTAGAAGTAAGAAGCAATTTAGATTTCAGATCAAGTCGACTGAATTCATACCTTTGCCTTAGAGCCCTCCATACTGTTCCTAAAAAACTTCAGCAGTACTGCTGGGTAATTTTTGACTTTATGTTCATGTTCTCAGATATGAAAATAAAAAATACAAACTGTTAATGTCCACATTACGATAAAATAGAAAGAAAGCAAACTTTCCCTGACCAATGCCAGATTAGCAAAGTGGAAATTCAAAAACAAAAACAAAAACAAACAAACAAAAAAACAAGACAGCCTGATGTAGATAAAGGTGAAAGACCTGGGCTCAAGTACCCTCTCTGGCACACTATAACTATATGACTCTGGACAGATGACTTTAATGTCTCAGTGCCCTGTATACCGCTCTAAAATTATAAGCATATATATGAAATGATGAGCAGGTAGGTTTCAGAAAAACCTGGAAAGACTTAGATGAACTGATGCTGAGTAAAGAGAGCAGAATCATGAGAACATTATACACAGCAACATTGTGCTATGACCAACTATGATAGACTCTTCTGAGCAATACTATGATCCAAACCAATTCAAAGGGATGGAAAATGCTCTCTACCTCCAGAGAAAGAACTATGGAATCTGAATACTGATTGAACATGAAGTTTTCACTTTTTTAATTTGTTATTTGTTTGTTTGGAATTTTTTTTTGGTAGTTTTTCTTTTTGTTCTGATTTTTCTTTTACAATGTGAATAATATGAAAATATGTTTAACATGATTGTACTGTATGTTTAACCTATATCAGATTGTTTGCTGTCTTAGGGAGGAGGAAAGAAGGAATGGAGGAAGTGAGAAAATTTTGGAACTTAAAAATCTTACAAAAGTGTTTAAAACTATCTTTACATGTAATTGGAAAAATACTATTAAATGCAAAAATAAAGTTATAAACTAATTTGCATTGGTAAAGGGAGTCTCCTCCTGGGATATTCTACACACAGTTTGTATGTCCCATGTGGCCACAATAAAGTACTGATGGAACCAGATTGAAAGATCATTGGAAAATGTGTGTGTGTGTGTGTGTGTGTGTGTGTGTGTGTGTAAATAGTACAATAAAACTTAGATAATATTCATATGTGATTTTATTTAAGTCAGTATGAGATACAGGGGTACTTATGTACTGTTTATCCCTTATTTCTATCTGGGTTTGACATCACTTCCGTATACCACTTAAGTCAGAGGTAATGTTCAAAAAACAGCTCCACTCCTAGACTCAGTCTGATCTGTTCCTTTAAGAAGCCAACTTTGGTCAGTGACCAGCAATTCTACTTTGAACAGTTAGTGTTTTACTTGTATAATGTTCTCCTGGATGATACTACTCTTGGACAGGTGGCAAAAGGCTTCCTGGAAAATAGACTTTGTAAATACTTGTTCAAGTCTCAGTGTTGAAGAATAAAGTTCATCCTTTAAGGAATTTTCCCTCTAACCATTTTCTCCCAACAAAATAGTTCTGATGCTGGCATATTTGGTATTGTATTTGTGGAAGAAGACTGAAAAATGGAAAAAAGAACTTGATATTTTTCTTACATTCTCTCCTATAGTGAAAAGAGAGATGTATCTCTCTCCAAGCCCTTGAAACCTTACCTCTAGGATAAAGACCACATTGCATTCTTTACATAAACTAGTGCTCCATAGTACTGGCAGAAATGCTGTCTGCAAGTCTTAGCAAAATGTTCCTTTTCCCTCCATACTGGCTTTTAAAAATACATATATATGATTTTTATTTTATAGAATAAAACAAGATTTTCCACAAAAATAGTACAATAAAAAAGATAACACATCAAACTGCAAGTCTGCTATGCACAACTTGATATTTCTTTCAAATGTACAACAAAATTATCATGTAAATATTTTTCTTCCCTCCTCCCCTCCCCTCCCCTAGAGATAGGTACATTGGACAGAAATAGGTGTATATGCATAATGAAATTATTTTATACATGCTTCTGTTTATCACTTTTTTCTCTGGATATAGATAATATTTTTCTTCATATATCTTACATAGTTAATACTTTTCATGCAAATTCCAGATTCCTTTGTTTTATTTTGTTTTGTTTTTTTGCTGTCCTTGTTGCTCTTGTGACTAAGCACTATGGAAAACTGCCTATTTATAAACATGAGATCCCAATCATAAATATAACGAGATCTAGTTATAATTGGAAAAGACCTTAGACAGTGTTCAAGCTCCTTTATTTAAGTGGAGATCCAGAGAGATTAAGTGGTTCATCTGAAATCACACAGTCAACAAGCATGTGCTGGATACTGAGCATACTAAAATAAATAAAGAACCAATCTCTATATCCAGGATCTTATGTTCTAAAGAGAGATATCAAATACATATGTAAGTCTATGCAAAATAACTATAAAATGAATAAATGCAAAAAATACAGGGTAGTTGGGGAGAGGAGCCGCTAACGGCTGGGAATATGAACTTCATTTAGAAGAAAGGATTTCTCTGAGGAGGAGTTAAGGAGGAAACATGGGCATGACCAGTGCAAATGCACCGAGATGAGAAATGGGGTGTCACGTGTAAAAGAAAGATATAACCACTTTAGCTGGATCTTAGATTGTGTGTGAGACAGAGTAATATAATGTGAGAATGGAAAGGTAAGGTAGGTCCTGTTATGAAGGGCTTTGAAAACCAAGCAGAAACTTACATTTTATCTTAAAAGCACTATCTATGGGTACTAAGCAATTGGGGGCAGAGAGGGAAAAGGGAGAGAAATTTAAACCCAGGTCTTCTGACTATAAAAGCAATAATCATCTATCTCTTTCATTAACTCACTCTCTTAATTTTAATTCCCTTATCTATAAAATGGAAATGCTCATACCTCGTATGGTGGTTCTTAGAACTCAAATGAAATAATGTATGTAAAGTTGGTGGCATTTGTCCCTCATTCTCAGAGGACTAAAAGCACATCTCTGTGTTGGGGTCAAAGTACGGTGTGTTCAACTATAGCTTATCAGACCAGGGCAAGCTTGGAGGATTCTACCACAGATCAGGTACATCATTTAGAATGGAGATGCCTTGAAATGTTCACATCCCATGTTTTTGTTGTTGTTGTTGTTGTTGTTGTTTTGAGTTATTGCAATTCCGAATGTAGGTAATGTACTTTGCAATGTGTGTGTATGTGTGTATATATATGTCAGTTGGTATAATTGTCATAACTATGACTACCTTATTCCTTTTCAATATTTGACAGAAATTCTGAAATGCTTTATGTTCATTTGAGTCTACAGCTTTTCAGAAGGTGCTCTGATTGCACTAACCCTATGAACTGGCTCTTCAGAAGCCGTATCATTACTTTGCAATCATATACCTCCACACACATGATGTTCAGTGGTACTGTTCTATAATAAGCATGGTTTCTATGCAAGATTTGCTTCTCTAGTTCTATCACATTTTGGAAGGGTAAAAAATATTAACCTGATTCAACTCTACTGAAAGGAATTTTTCAGCAATTTATCTTATTTATTAAATGTAATTAAAGGTGCTATAGAAAAAAATCTAAACTTTAGAGTCAAAAGGACCTGGGTTCAAATTCTGCACCTGGCACTTAACTGACCTCATATTAAATGCAATGATCTGGCACATCACTGATCTCTGATTAAAGTTTAAATCACTTTAAACATCCTGGGCCTCAGTTTCCTCTAAAGGCTATGATAAGGATAATTTTAGTTAGAAAATTTAGTCTAAATAACAAATCTGTCAAAAATGTATTTCAGTAGGATTATGAAGAATTTTACTCTGACTTTAAATTTGAATTTTATTATTTTTCCTAATTAACAAATATTTGTTTTCTATCCCTTCCACTCTTTCCTAACCTCTCCATGCAATTGAACCATTTTCCCTCTAAAATTATTTATTAAAAGAAAGCATAACAAATGAGACATCTTTTTAGACATGGCCAATATGGCAATTTCTTTAACTTGAGTATGCATTTTTGTTATCAGATTTCCACTTGTTATAATCAACCAAAGTTTTCTTTGCAGATAATCCCTTTTTACCTTTTGTCTTTAAGTCATTTTTGAAGGCTTTATGATTTAGCAGTTCTGGGATATTTGGGGCTAGCTTTAGGAATAAAATGATCAAATTATACCTATATCTGTCTGATATAATGTGATGGGCTACAGTACTTAAAATTCTGTCATTAGAGATTGATTCCTTTAAGTCATTAAGTTTTATCAGTCTTCAGAGTTCCTCTATTTGAATACAAATATCCCTCTGAGAGATATCAGCTACTGTCTCAGTTAGGCTGACACTTAGCGAGAGTAAACCCCTTTGGGAGCAAGTTACAAGGTCATAGCCTGAGGAAAGAGAGTTAGCAAGAGAAGGTAATAGGAATGCTGAAAGAAGCAGAGGAGAGAGTTCAGAAGACCCAAGTCTGCTTTTAATTTTGTCTAGTGTCTACTCTGCAAGTTACTCTAAAAAGTCTCATGGTAAAACAAGCAAACAAACAGAAAAAACCCTAACATTCACATTGAGAAAATTTGTCATAAGTGCAAGTGATACACATATATGTATGTATGTTCTCTCTATATATTATGTATAAAAATGAATGTCATGTTGGAATCAGAACACTGAGTTTAGAATCCTGGCTCTGCTATCTTATTACCTTGGATGAGTTATTTAACTCCTTCTGGGATTCAGTTTCCTTACTTGTAAAATGACTGCTTGGTCTATTTAAGCTGCTTATTTGCTGTTTCTGTTAAAATTCATCCCGTCTCCATATCTTTGTACAAGTTGTCTTCTGTGGCTAAAATCATTTATCAGCTTGTCTCAGCCTTTCAGATTGCCTAACTCCCTTCAAGTACAAATTTTTCATCATCCCAAAATCTTCCTCTAGTTGGTCAATATTCTCCCTACCCCAAAAAAATTACTTGGTATTTAACTATGTATGAAATGATGACTTCACCAAAAACTAAAACAAAACAAAATCCAAAAAAAAAAAAAAAAAAAAAGCATTTTCTATTTCTGAGTATATATATATATATATATATTGGGTTTTTCTTTAGTTATTTTTATCCCCAATAAAATAAAAACTCGGGAGTTGGGACTCTTCCTTTTTTTGTATACCCAGAGACTAGCATAATCCCTGACATACAGTGGACACAACTAAACCCTTAAGATGAGTACCAGCCCCCTCCAAATTTTATGACTTGTGTGTCTTTATACTAGCATTTTCATACTAGATAAGAAATAAGAAAGTTAATGCTATTAAGGAGGCAAAGAGCAAATTGAATTAACAAGCTAGGTATAATTAAATATGTATTTTTTTTCTACTGCAATTTTAGAATGTTGAATCCAATCTTCAAGACAAAGTGAATGGATAAATTTTACTCAGTGAAGGCTTGGGGGGGAAATCTCATGATAAGATATTTTATTTATTCAAGGATAAAGTAGTGCATTAAAAGGATTTTTTGAGAGAAAATAATGTTCTAAACCATGATCAGGATTGTTATAAATAGACACTAAGGAAGTAATAAAAAAGTCATAGGATTTTGAGAAGACACTTGAGTGTCCGGCTAACCTTAACTGAACACAAAAGGAATTCCTATTATAAAATAACAAGTGATGAGTAAATTAATGGGAGTTCAAAAGAGAGGCCAATAAGGGAGACTAGAGCAAGAAAAAAACCTTTGAGATCATTTTGTGTGACCTCCTCAGTTTATAAATGAGGAAACTTGCCCCAAAGGACGCAGGGTATAGATTCATTGAATCAGTTTGAATGTGATTACTTAATTATTCAATTTAGTGTTGTATCTAATTTTAGATTTAAAAATTCTTTATATTCTCGAAGTTATGGATTTTAAAGGGTATGTTTTACTTTTTAATTTTGTATATGCAAACCAAATCAGAATAGTAAATATCATAGTTCATTTTATTCTTAATTTTTTTCAGTTTAAAAGATGATATAATGATACATATAGAAATTATTGATGTTAGTGAAAATTTCTCATTTTATCACATACTCATGTTAAAAATCCTAAATCAGATGGCATTATTTCAGTTTATTTAGTGAAAATGTATAATATGTACTAAAATTAAAAAAAAAATTAGGGTTTTTTATGTCTAAAATTGTCCCCTACAATTTAACAAATGGTTTCAATTTTTAATTCCTTTTTAATGGTGTAGCACACTTGCTAAAGATGTCAAATTG
>NC_067400.1:371608863-371723863 GCF_016432865.1 Antechinus flavipes | reverse complement strand
TTCACCAAATAAAAGAGTATCAGTCTGAGATTTGAGGATTTCCCCCAACAACAAAATGCTAACATTTCAGTCTTTTATGGTGGAATTTTAATTTGTAGAGCTTTTTGGGAAAGGGATGGTACACATTCATTTACTAACTCAAAATTTAACTTGGCCTGAAATTTTCTTTTGGAAAACAAATACTTCTATTCAGATCTATTTCTTAAGAGCAGATAGCTTATGTTCTCACTGAAATGACTGTGACCTCACTTTTTTGCTTTTGTGTAATTAGAAGAAACTATTCACATCCATTTGCCTTCACAACTGGCATAGTATTTAAAAGCTAAATGCCTTCAGATAAAGTGGATGCTATTGTGCTTTTGCTAATAAAAAATATTGCAGAATTTGGTATTCAATATGATCACTAATGTTTGAAAGTACAATCACAATGCATTTTGTATGTGGTTGCAACAGGAATTTCTATGGGCATACAACTAATGTACAGAAAGTACTCGACATGAGTTTCGACTCCAAACTTTCAATTAGTAACTAGCTCCTCTGTTAGCTCTGTCATCCTGTCACTCCTGTCAGGTATAGAGTAAATTTTAAAACTGCCTGTTTTTCAAAACTTTGCAGCATCAACATAAGTGCAGTTCTTTTAAACTAATTTTGAGTTAATGTACGAAATGGGAAAAACATCATATATTTAAAAACATTTTAAATTGCATTTGCTTTGTCACTGTAAATAAACAAGATAAACATTGACATGACCTCAAATTATTCTTGAGTTGGGAAAAAAATCTGTAGTTCAAAATAAAATTCTTCTTTTGGTCAACATTTTGGTTGCAATTCAAAGTCTCTCATAAAATAAACATTTAAGAAGTGTTTTGAATTTCACTACGTAATTTCTAGCCAACAGAAATTACAGGGTTATCTTTAAAGTTTACTATATGTCAGATCAATAGCCATTATGCAGAGGGAGAAAAAAATCCACCAAAGTAAAATACTTTCTTTTCTATTTAACCCTTTTCAGCTAGAAAAAGGTTATGTGATAGTCACCTCCCCATTGGTTGTCCTTAGAAGTTCCCATTACAGTGAAACTTTCTGATTTACTTGTACAATGATAAAAGTTTTCTCTTTTGTCATTATGAAGATCTTGATTGTTACTAATGAAAGCACAGTGTATATGAACCACTAGGTGTTTTGCCAAAGGAATCTTGACTAGTGATTATGAAAAAGGAAAGTTTTACATTCTGCATAATAATGAAGTGATTTGAAACATTAGGCTAAAATGAAAATGTCCCATCCTAATAGACTATAAATCCTCTCTGATGGCTTTTAGAGTAGCTACTAAATGTAACAGTTTTTTGGAGGGAAAGTACAGTTACATGTGAGGTCGTTGCTATTGTATTTAAACATATTTGAAAAATGAACATTCTAGGTTTTTGTAGCATTATTAAGAAAAGCTGTCCATACTTTACCATGTTGTTACATGTGTTTATCTGCTGATTATAAAATGTGTTAAACAGTATTTAAAAAACAAAAAAATGCAGAGCTGCGCTTTGATTTATTCAGTGAACAAAACATATGCTGTTGGTTCTGTTCTATGAAATTCATATATAATCAATAAAATCTTTTAAAAGAGCAACTTTGGCATTTAGAAGTATTTGACTGCTGACCATTTTTCCTTGTTCCAGCTAATTCTTAGATTATATAGTTAACAGAAATGGACAAAACAAGTTTCTGACTTAAACCATTAATGTTTTGTTTTCTGTTTTCGCTCACCCTCACCCCTTCTCCCTTTTAAAAAATGTCTTTAGGTTAGAAGCTGTATATTGTGGTTGCTACCCACTGTGTCCCAAAGATTTGGTTTATCCGGAAATATTTCCAGGTAGCTATTTTTAATGCAATTTCTTCTTTGTTGAGATTTAATACATGATTCATGCTAAATTATAAAGTTTGAAAATAAACTTAGGCAAGAGAAATTGTTTATTTGGCAAGTCAACATGTTAGTGTTAAGGAAAATTTTATGTGTTTTAATACATTAGAGTAAGCTTATATTTACCATCTGTTCTTTCAAGATAACAAAAAAGCAAGTTTTCAAATAGCATTCTTCATTGTTAGCATACACATCCCATAATGATGGATTTTTATAAGCAGGTCAGTGCTGTTGCAATAGCTTACAGATTTTTAGAAAATGATAGACATAAAGAAAAATGGAAAACTAGAAATCACTCCAAATTATTTAAACAGTTTAATGGTTAATAACGTGCAACTATTGTACAGGGCACATACAGCTCTACTACCAGTTCTTTGAAAATCTCATCACTAAATGTATCACATATGCATTGTGTTACATTAGAATAATGTATTTTAATCACCCAAAGGAGATGTCTAAACAGCACAACTACACAGTCTTATTTAGCATTAAACATCCTTGTGAGCTGAGGTAACCTTATAAAATCATGCTTAAATAATGTAAAACATGAGGCGGCACAGAGCAATATGCATTTTTAATTAGTAAAGTGACTAATATCGAGTGTGTGCTTTGAGGTTTTTGTTTCATTAAAAATGTATCTGTTTTTCCTGCAGCTGAATATCTGTATTCTACACCTGAACAGCTTTTTAAAAGACTTCAGAATTTCTGCAAGAGACCAGATATTATAAGGAAACATCTTTATAAGGTAGTTGTTGAGAATAGATTTACGTAGTATAATGCCATATTGAAGTACAAAGAAAAATCTTAAAAAAAAAAAAAAACAATTAACATACTAATGTTTAAAGGAAACATGTGAGGGAGGGATATTAGTTGTTACACTAACAAGGATTAATTAAACTGGATGCCAGTTGTATTAACCTAGGTCTTATGAAATACGTGCACTTAATGCACGCTACATGCTTTTTAAAAAATTTATTGTTTTCTAAGATGACTGTCCTTTACATTTGGACCCAGGAGGCTTATAAAAATGAACCTGGATTAATGCAACTCATTAGTTTAAAAGGAAGTAAGAGAAAGAATCTACAATTATACTAATGAGGATAAGCCTTTCTTCCTATCATAATGAAATCTCCAGTACTCAAAAATTCAGGTGAATGACATTATAGAGTGTCGTTGCCTCCTTTCTGAACTATTTGAGAGATGGTTATAAAGAATTTAATACTCACTACTCACTATACATTTCAACAATTAAAAAGAAAACTACTATATATTCTAGTTTAGATATGTCAATCTAAAAAAGAAAGGAGATAAAATTTTTGTTCATTGCCTAATCCCTTATTCTTGAATCAAAAATTGAAACTTTTTGGGTGGCAACAAAAGATACCCCACTAAAAATTTTGAGCCATTCTTCTCCAAAAAAAAAATATGTTTTATGAATTTGATGGTGGTGCTAGGCCAAATGTAATACTTTTTTCTTTAATTCTTCCAATGTGATGTCTTGATTTTTTTAATACAAATTCAGTATATTTTTCAATCTGCAGTTATATATATATATATATATATATATATATATATATATACACACACATATATATCATATTTTAATGTCCATGTATTAATATGTAACCATGACACATGGAATATAGTTGTTTGTCTTTTCCTCACTTTTTTCTTTTTCTGGTCTAAAAATACATATTTACATAGTTACATATCAAAATAAGACTTTGTTTCTGCAGGAAACAGTTAAACTTCAAGAAAAAAGGAGAGAACCAAAAATGCAATTTAACACCCAATTTCAAGCTCATTATCTTTCATTGTCTATTAACTTGGCAATGGTTCAGAAGGTAGCTCATAATAGTTTAAAATGCTGACTGAACAATTCCAGTGCTCAGCATTACTTCTTGAGTCAATACTATTGTATAGTTATACAAGGAGGCTTCAAAGAGAAAACAGACCTTGAAGGTTTACCTTGACATTTCCTTATTCTTCAAGTTCAGGAGTAATTTTGTTTCTATTATTGTATTAATAAAAATAAACTCAGGGATGTTATACTACCAAAATACATATTTTATAAAAATGAAGGAAATGATAGAATAATTATTGATAAAAATGGGATCAAATTAGGTAATATTTATAAAGCCCATAGTACTTTGCCTGATACATAATAGGTATTCAGTAAGTACTTGGTCCTTTCACTAGGTTGCCTAATGTGTGTTTATCTAAAGATGACACATCGATGTGTACTGGATTTATTTATAAGCAGATGATTTCTTTCCTTCAAGTAGTTTATTGGTGAGTTACTTTTAAATGAAATACCACCATCAAAATAGAGCAAATTATCACATTGTTTCAGGTTGGGTCTTATTAAACCTGTTTTTCTGCTTCTGGAAGTGTTAAACCATTTAAGAAGAAACTCCAACAAGTTGCCTTTTTGCAATAGGAGAAAACATTTCCAATTGAAAAGTTTTAGTGCTGCTACTTCTATTGTACCATGACAAAGCTAGAATGTTCTATCTGAAAGAGTTTCACTGTTGTTCTGTTGTTAAGACATTAAAATAGTATCAATAGAATATCTCTTTCTATAAATTATCTCATTGCCATTTCATGTGATTCCTTGATCCTAATACATACATAATTCTTTTCTACATGTTTTATAGGATATATTTCTGAAGGTATTCTTAATATAATTTTTTTAAGTTTCATAAATTTGTCATTCATGCAGATAATTTTCCAGTAGTGTTTTTGTTCATCTTTATAGTATATTTTCTAGATGACTTTCCAATGGATATATCACACTTTCTTATACCTGTTTATGTTTTTCTCTATTCACATTAATGTCTCTCCCTAGTTATTCATAATGTATTATACTTGTTCATTCAACTCCTTTTATATGCATGTGATAAATGATTTCAAGTGAATAATAATAAAAATTTAAAAATTATTATAGACACTAGAAATAACTGATAGTTTCTCAATAGAAAACAATTTTCAGAAAACTTTTTTTTTTTCCTGTAATAAGACATAGAGAAAAATTCAATATCCAACACAGGATCTATCACTGTTCACATCTTTTGATTTATTAGCTTTGTTGTAGCAGATTCAAACTTACAAAAAGGAAAAAAAAAACTTTGTATTTTTTATTAACATGTTTCTCAATTATATTTTCAAAACATGTTTTGTAAGTGAGTACATTTATATAATAGTTTTGTTTTAAGTTACTACTAGAGGATTGTGTCTCTCTTTCTCAACTACCAAAATGGTTTTGTTTAGCTTTATTTTTAATAGCAATTTTTATTGCGACAATAGCTAGAGAGAGGCCTTTGGTTCCCTGTGTATAAGAATATTTTTAAATACTTAAAACTATATATATATATATATATAATTATTTATATTGTTGACATTCATTTATAGTATTTATTATAATCTGATAAAATGGAAGGACAGCTAAAAGCTCCAATTTCATATCTTTTTTTTTACTTTTCTAGCTTAGACTTGGGTTAAAACTTTTATTTTTATTATTACTTCAACCCTTTACTGCACACTATCTATACTGTAGTTTAAGATTTTTCATAGCAATGAAATTTAGGATAAGAGTAGCTAGAAATACTCTTCCTTTTTTAAAAAAAATTATCCTCTTGTTTCATTGGCATAAGACAGAACTGCCAATGCAAGTCAGCAAGTAATTTACAGTTTTAGAGAGTCCTTTCTAGCACTGACAGATATAGTGACTTGCTCAGGTTTTCACAGCCAATATGTCTTAGAGATCCAACTTCAACCCAGGTCTGCCTGAATCAGAAGCCAGCTTCCTACCTACTAAATCACACTTATTCCTTGTTATAACTAAAGCCAACAAAACTTCTTATTGCTATACATAAAGTAAAATTTTAATATCAAAATAAATTAAAGTTGTTTTGATGTAAATAAAGGACATCATACATAGTAATCATTTTAAAGAGAAGAAACAATGGGTTATCAGGTGGCAATAAGATGGATCTTACTATCATGGGAATCTATCATATTGCCATTATGTTCATCACCTACTACTACCTGTGATGACTTTAGATATTGAAATTTTTTAGTGTGTGCACAGGCACGCACGCGCACACACATGCACACATGAGATGTTCTAGCATCTTTAAGCAAATTTCACACCAAGAGAAATCAATGTGTTGAATTTAGCCAGTTTCTTTTCAAGACTGCATGTAAAATTTACTCATTGTCAATTTGATTACAAACTTCCTGTTTTAACATGTCTTTTCTTCAGCAGATTACTAGGAATTATATTTGACTACATCTTTTCATTTATACAGACTAGGATTTACTATCTCAACACCACAAATGTCACTAGTAACCCAAACTTAATTTAAACACAGGTTTCTAAGAGTAATCAACAAAGGCATTACTGGAATAAAATAGAAACAAGTTGATTGA
Source organism: Antechinus flavipes (assembly GCF_016432865.1). Taxonomy (NCBI): domain Eukaryota; kingdom Metazoa; phylum Chordata; class Mammalia; order Dasyuromorphia; family Dasyuridae; genus Antechinus; species Antechinus flavipes. Next base: position 371,717,514 of record NC_067400.1, on the reverse strand, counting down.
CTTACTTCATCCTAACTATTATCCACCACTTCTAAATGCCACCTTTACTATTATGAAGTTTTCATCTGAAAAAGTTAGTTTATTCATAGAAAAGAAATAATAGTATTATCATATTGTATTTTTGTAGCAAACCTAAAATTGAAGAATTTTATAATGCTTTTGAAAAAATATATATATCATCCCCACAGCTCTAGGGTGTCAAGGTTATAGTTAGTTAAGAGAAGGGAAAAAATACAAATAAGTTAAATGATTTTCCTGAAGTCATAGAATAAGTCAAAAGCAAACAGATTAATTCTGAATATTGTGAGTCCTTTCATATATAGAAATGCCCCACTCTGTTTCTCCACTGAGTGGGTATTCTGGATGTAAAAACAGATTACAGTTATCCCTGAATTCTAGCATGCAGTTTACTCATAATTTGCAACATGGAAGCCTCTACTGATCTTTGGCTCTATTCTTCAGAGTTAAAAAAAAAAAAATCTTTAAAAGCTTCATAGGGAAAAAAAAATACCTAGTATATAGCTTGCTACTTTTTGGGGAAAAATGGATTTTCATACTCTTTCATAAACCTGCTGTTCAGCTTGGATTTAAACCTTGCTAGCCTCCAAGTTGGATTGACTTCCAAAATAAGTTATTCTTCTTTTAGTTATGTCGAAGTATCTCTAACTGGACCTTGGCTAAGCTTTTTTTTTTTTTTTTTTTTTTTTTTTTTTTAAATCAGACAGTGACGTTCCTTGAACAGCTTGGTCACTGCAGGTTTGAATTGAATTTGAGCTGACAGTTTAGAGGTGAATGGTGTGTGTCCTGCTATTCTCAGGAGTCCTCCAAATTCACTACTTTTAATAAAAAGGGAAAGTTAAAAGCCTGTGACATTTTAAGACCTACTAAAAAGTCACAACTGTACAAGCACAATTTAAGACAAAGTCTTAATTTCTTTTTTCAAAGTAAAAGAAGAGGCAAACCTTCAACATAGTATTCTCTTGGAGGATAAGGAGGCTCATCCTAGAACTTTATCTTATACACATTCTTAACCTTTCTTCCTCTACCATTTATGTGTCACCTAATTTGAGAGTAAAATTCTTCACCCCATCCACTTCATCTATCAGAAAAAAAAAATAAAAGTAACCTATCTGCATGGAATTTTTTTTCAAAAGAACAGTTATCATGAAACAATATATTTCTTTTACAAAATGTATAAGCATGAAGTGTTTTATAAATGCTTTGACATTTAACTTGTGCCTATACCCAGTTCAAAGTAAAACCGACAGTTTTTTTTTATTTAAAGCAATAGCATATATAATATGCTTATAAAAATTAAAAGTTGGAAAAAAAACCTTCTAATAACTGCCATTTCTAACATAGGCCAGGAAATAAGTATGCAGCAAAATTTACCCACTCGCAAGAGTAGCTTTTACCTAAGGTTGTGAATATAGTTAGTTAGACTTTGAACCAGAGACTGGGATTTTCTGAGCTAATTGGAAGTCAGGCACTGTTAATTTTGGAGATTTTAAAAATGTACTTCATGCAAATCAAACCTAAAATTTGCAGCATAATTTTTCAACAGTCTTTTTGTCTTTCAGTAGTAGTTAATGATCCTTCATTTTCCTTTTTTTTTCTTTTTTTTCCTTCTTCTCCTTCTCCTCTCTCTCTCTCTCTCTCTCTCTCTCTCTCTCTCTCTCTCTCTCTCTCTCTTTTAGGGCGAAATGGCTCGATTTTCTTGGGCAGCACTCCGTGGTAAATTCAGGTCTCTGCTTACAACAGAACCTAGAGAAGATTTGTGACAGATGGGGCTAAGTCACAAACTTGCAGCCTAAGGCAGAATCTGTAGAACTTTCCAGAGTGTGCCCATATTTACCTGATCAGAGAGAAAAGAAAATCTGCAGAGGAAGCCGAGCCTGGCTGCTTGTCATAGCTGACACAGAGCCATCTGCCACAAACCTGTGGCGGCTTCAGATCTCCAATCCCTGCCACCACCCCAACTCAAATTAAATACAGATTCCTAGAGACGTTATGATGGTTACACATGTCCTCGGCATCACATGCAGGAGACTGTTCAAAAAAAAATATGTGGCCTGTTGTATAACCGCACTCATGTATCCCATATGTGGTGCCACATTGAATTTCCGGTTGAATCCGTTTTTATCCTTTGTACTGGATGACATGGTGCCTGAATTCTTTCTTTTTGCCGACATGATGGCAGCCAAACTGCAGCTTCAAAAGCTTGCACTTGGCTGGGTTTCTACCTAGGTTGCCAGGTTATCATTGGAGCCTTATTGTGTCCTCAAAGGGCCACAGGGCCTGAAAGAAGAATCAGAGTGCTACTGGACTAATTGGGCAGCCATCTATGACTTGTTTGTAGGCAAAGGGCTGCTTTAGCACTTTTCTTTTAGCAAATTAATGACTCTCTGGCACAGGGGTTTTTAAGTGAAGGTATTAATAAGGGGTCTGGCAGGTATTCCCATGATTCACAGAGTTACATTTGCATTTAATTAATCTTAAAGAAAGCTGCAAGATAAACAGCTGTAATTCAAACTAGCATGGGAAATATGCTATGTGGTGCCATCTATCCAATAAAATGAAAGCTGAGCCACTTTTATTTTTTTCATGGGCCAAGAACAGATAACAGTTAAATATTTTCTAATAAAACTCATAATTTTAATGTAAATGTTCATAAAAAAATCTATATATGCTGATAAAGATACAATCTTTCCAAGATAAATCTCTCCTGATTCCAACAGTCAATCTGCTATATTTGTTGATGTAAAGATGTTTTGAAGATTCAGATTGTAGAATGAATTTTTAATAAAGTGCCCATTGCAATTTTTAATTAGCATATCTCATTCATGTATAAGATTGTACATTTATCTGTATGTTTATCATTGCACGCTTCTTTGTGTCAGAGTCAATGAATACAATTGTTTCTTTATCTGATGAACAAGTCTGTCTTGCAAATGTTTGTAAAATATTATGACAATCCTAAGATTTTCTTTGCATTTGGAAAGAAGCAGGAGGTAAACATTTGTAGTCATTAAGGTAAAGTCTGTTGATTAACCATCGTCTGTTTATTGACAGGTAAGTTGCAGTTTTTCTGGCTTTTTGGAATAGATATTCTCTTCCTTTATCATACTGAGGTATATAGGGAGCGGGAAAAGAGATTTGCCAAACAAGGCCAGGACAAGGTGACTGGGGATTCTTGCAGTGTTAGAAACCAGGTATTTAGCTGAGAACAGTCAATGTATTCAGTAAGTCCTACAGGTCTAGAATAATTAGGCAAGTATCAAATGTCATTCAAGTCTGCTAATTCAGACAAGATGTCAGGGAATGGGAAAAGACTTGTAAGTTAAAGACAGTAAGGATTCCAGAGAATCTATATGAGTCAAAGAATTCAAAGCCAAGAGTACTAGAAAATAGAAACCTTGATGTAAGGTCCATTCTACAGCAAAAATTGTACATTCTCTCCTTTTTATGTTCCCCCACTCCCAAATATAGCTGGCCCTGAGTCACACTTAGTTATGAGGAGTTAATATCATTGTACTAGGATTCTGAGGATCTGGGTTCCACTTATCACTATTTGTGGAATCTGAGAAAGTCATTTCACTCATCTGAGCCTCAGCTTACTTCTCTGTAAAATAAAGGGATTGAATTAATTAGATCTCTAAAGTCTCTTCAAGATGCTAATACTACCTGGAGGCTTTTACTTATTTTTAAAAAACTGGTGCATATTACCCAATGAGTTCTCTCCTTTGAATTCAAGTTAATCTGCATCAATAAAGTCCAGTGTCTTTTGAAGTTGGCTGCTTCTTCCTCAACAATTTTAATTTAAACTCTGATCTTACAAATAAGAAACTGTACTTGATTTATTGCATTATACCAGCAAGAAGTGAGGAGATTCAGATAATACTGTGTAAAAGACAGTTTTCTATGAATGTTTTTCTCTAGTTGATGGGAAAAAATACAATTCAAATAGCTCAACATAAATATTTAAATGTTTTCCTACTATCAGAGTATATAATTTTGTAGTAACCTGTGTGTTTCTCTATATGTATCCATAAAGCCTAAATCCAACTTTGAATTTAACTGTACCCAGAATTCCCTTTAGACAAAAACCTACATTAGAGCTAAAACTGTCACTTCCTCTTAAACTCATCCTGTCAAATCTAAGTATTGATATATATATATATAGTAGAACATGGTGCATTTATTTGAGTCTGAATATTCTATGAGCACTATATATGTATGTGTGTGCGTGCGCATGTATGTACACACATTTGAAGCTATTAATGTCCAAACTTTGAAACTATGGGTTTATATTATGTGTGTAGATGCATGTGTACATAAAGCAAGACCTGTGTAATATTTTTTGTTAAAAGGAAGTTATCCTGTGTTTTACAGAATTAACAAATGTCAGACAATTGATTAGTACTTGAACCACATCTTTTAAAATTAGAATTTTAACCATAAAGAATTACAGGGATAAATTGAAACACCTTGAATTGCATCTGGAAACAGATTTCATTTTGTTGAAGGTGTTATTTATATTTTGTATTTTAAAAAGTAAAATCTGTCTTTGAAAAAGCATCTGTTACAAAGAAATATTTATGAGCTACAAAAAATATTTTCATTTAAATCTTAAGATATCATTCATGAGTGATATAATATATTTTCATTATGGTAGTCAGAACATCTTTTAATGTCAGAATACTTTATGAATTCTGTCATTGATTATTATCAAGATACTCCTTAATTGCTTTTTTCAAGACAATGGACAATTATGAATTGTTTAATATCAGAATCTCTGTATGCTCATAATTCTGAACAGTAAATTCCTATGGATTTAGACTTAAAAAAAATAAAAATCAAAAGACCACCCTTCACTAAAATCTAATTTCAGTAACTCATCATAATATGAAGTTGAGTCTGAGATTTCAAGGGTTATGCCAGCAAGTCTTGCAAAGGTTTTATAAATCTGGAAAAGTTTCCTATTATAGGCCCAGCAATGAATGCTTTGAATATTATCTGAGAAACAACTGAGTTTCTAAGTAAACTGAGAGAAGATTTTTAGTCATACTAATGCATGAACATTAGCTACAAAGGTGAAGGAGAAAAATTGCATTTTATAGCCAATGAGGGAGTACTCATACCGGGAGAATTGTAGATTCAATAAAAGAAACATTATGAAAAAGAATATTATTCTTTTTAAAAATTGTATGAAAACTTTTTTTTCTGTTCTTACATTACCTAAAAGTACTCTTTTTCTCTACCTTCCCTTATCCCTAATAATAAAGGCTTAAAAAAAGAAAAGAAAAAATCAGCAAAATCTTCCAGTATGTTGAAATTAACAGTATATCCATATATATGTGTGTGTGTGTGTGTGTGTATACATATATATATATATGCATGTATGTATACATATACACACATTATATATATACCCATAAATACCCTCACCACACACACAGATACAGACACAGACACACATGCACAACACATTCTTTGCAAAAAAGAGTGGAAGGGTAAGTTTTCTCCTATCTTAAGGACAAGTCTGTTCCTTATAAATTTGTCAACATTCATTTTCTGTTTTTTCCATTTATGCTCTTGTAATAATTATATATGTGGTTTTCTTAACTATATTTTTCATTTTGTATCCATTCATATGTCTTTACATGTTCCTCCTGTATTTTTCATATTCCTTATCTGTACCAACATAGTAACATTCCATCACATTCATATATTATAAATTGTTTAACCATTATCATGTTAATGGGAATCAACCTTTGTTTCTAGTTTTTGATGTCAGGCAACAATCATTTGTTAAGTGATTATTACATGCCATGCATTATGCCAAGTTTTGAGGTTACAAAGAAAGGCAAAAATATGGTCTCTGGCCTTATGGTGCTAACATTCTAATGGGAGACAACAGGTAAGCAACATCCATATATATTTATATATACATATACATACATATATATATATATATATATATATATATACACACACACACAGTATAAAAGTAATATCAAAAAGTAGGTATTAAGACTTGGGGAGAACAGGAAAGGCATCCTGCAGGAGTTGAGAGGAGGGAGAGCATTAAAAAGAAGGAGGGCAGTCAGAGATAAAGAACAACAACAAAGTTGATGTTGCAGATCATAAACTGTGTGGAGAGGAGTAAAATATATTGAAGACTGGAAACAGGAAGGGTCTTAGTTGTGAGGCCTTTGAAAGAAAAAGGGGATTTACTATTTGATCCTGAGTGTACTGATGACATGATTAGACCTGCCCTTAGAAATATAACTTTGGCAGCTGAGTTAAAGGCAGACTAGAGTGAGAAGTGAGCCCAGGAGACCAATCAGTGGGGCTGTCATAATAGCACCAGTATAAGGTGATCAAGACTTCAACAGAAGAGTGGCAGCATGAATGAAGATAAGGAATTGATACCAGGGAGATTGGGAAAGCAAAAATAACAGAATTTGGCAACAGATTGGATATGTAGATGAATAAGAAATTAAAGATCACACTAAGGTTACAAATTTGGTTAACTGAGGGTGGTAGCATCCTCAAATTGTTGCTTTAAATATTTTGGTATAAACAAAGCAAAAAAAAATGTTACTCATAAAGATGAAATTTATTTTGAAGTAGAGGAAAGCAAATGAGTGACCAAGTTATATAATTCTCCTGCCTCATCAGTCCTCTCAAAGGTACTCAAATAGATCCATGGTCTCAGTGATTCAAGAATTTGTACAGGTTATAACCCATCCAGAGGACCTGCCTATCCAATGTAATTCATGAACTACATCCAGTGTGCTAAAGGTTGTCTTTGCTTTTTCCCATCATCACAAATGTACCAACCTGTCTGATTATTTCCCTTGTCAACCTCTGCCATGTGACCAGTTCATTTTCTTTTCATGTAACATGATTTGTTGATATCTTTTACAGTAGCACCTCATCACAACAAGGATGTGGAATGATTATGCTGAAAGAGTTTAAAGGCAGGCTCTGCCATGTAGGAAGACTAATAGTATGGTTCCAGTAAGAGACCAACTGTTTTCTAAGGACCAAATTAGCCCATTATTAGTACAACAGCCACCTAATGATAAAATGGTTTTTATGTATGTCAACTTTTGAAATAAAGTTTTATTTTTTAAATTGCCTTTAGTTCTCCTGCCAACACACACAAAAATCTATAATTTAAGTGAATCTGAAGAAACTAAACATAATTACTTACTGTCATTATTTCAACTAATATCCTTGTAAGAAAAATCCTAAACAATTAAAAAGTTGATATCCCCATTTTACAGATGAGAAAATTGATACTAATAGCCTGAAATGCCCAGGATAAAACTGTTATCAATGTACTTTCTAATATGCAAAAAAGCTCTAGGGCAGGGATTTTTAATGGGGGAAATGTGGACATGTAAGTGTGAAAGATGAACCTTTTGGAAATCTGGTGAGACCCAGGTATCCCTTCAGAGTAATGTTTGTTGCTACATTCATAATTTAAAGAAATACTAAATTTCAATTAGAGATTAACAAAAAATAAAGATTTTTTTTTTTTTTTTACTATTGACAGTCAAGTCCTGTTCTACAAAGAACACCTATTATTGCTACTTTCCCTTTTTGTAAACTTTTTATTGCACCTCAAAAGTACATCCCAAGGCCTTCCATGATTTAGTTCAACCTATCTTAACTTCCCCTATTTTCAGTCAAAGCTGACTATCACTACTAAACTTCCCTACACTACAGAAACACTACCTGTTGAATTTATGTTGATTCTTTTAAGTCTTGACAAATACCTGTTCCATTAAATAGTTTCCTGACATTCTTCCTTTTACTTCCTAGCCACAAATATGTGGTCCCCTCCTCCTTTACTCCCAATGCAATCTGTAATGCTGTTATCTCCTCTGTTAAATGACACTCACAGTGTGATCTACTCACAGTGCCTAGCACAATGCCATGTGCTAACTAATTCCCAATAAATGTCCTCTCACATCACACTGTGCATGCCAATTCTGAGAGAGAAGAATGAGGAGGTAGCATGAGATTGCAGCAAATATCCCCCGAATGCTCAAAACTTAGACAAGCCTGGCCCCCCAAAAAACCATGAAGGTAAACCAAGTCTTTCCAGTTCCTTTTTTCCCCATCTTTTCAGCATTCTCTACCTTAGCCTTTCCCTACTCCTAAATTACCCAATGAGATTACTGCTTGGGCTTACAATTAGAAGAAAAGTGATGTAACAACTCACTAACATATATTTTGTGAGATATGTGGACGAAAAGGAGAGAATTTTTTTTTTAAATCAAAAATCAGTAACAGACTGTGAGGCAAATACAGAAGGCAAAAAGTGCCTTACTTTTACCACTCAGTCACAGCTGTGAAAGGAATAGAAGAGGAAAAAAAGACAAAGATGTGGCCTACCAGAATTGGGGGCTTTGGGGAAGAGAGTTGCCTGACAGGCCTGGGGAATTGACCACCAAGGTGGGAATCAATCTTCCCACAGGAAAAAATAAAAAACACAACATTAACAAAAGAATGAACCCCCCCAAAAAAATGCTCTCATGGAATAAACCCAGATAACAGTGTTCTTAAGATTGAGTCATACTTCCTCATGCCCCAGGCCTCAGATGGTGGTCCTCTTCTCTCAATTTGAAGTCCCAGCCCTAGAAGCCTAAGACAGTTCTCACAGGAATCCTGGAACTGGAAATCAGACCTTGACTATTTTGGCGACTCATCACTCAGCCTTATTCCTCTCACCCCAAAACAAGAGCCACAGATTACTTAGAAATTGCAGGATGCCCATGGAATCCCAGTTCCACATGGAACTGATTTTTTTTCCAATGAAGGGAAAAGGAGGGAGGGGTAATTTAGAAAGAAAATGATTCAAAAGCAATGTTAGTCTGTAATTCATAGTGAAATTTATGCCTGAGATATGAATTTCTGAAAATAGGGTGTCTTTTTTTTAATGAAAACACTGACACATCCTTAATTATAGAGCAATAAATACCAATGCTATATTATCTTCTGATATTTCCTTACACAGATAGCAAAGCACGCAGCTGTTTTTGAAAACTGATAATCAAGTACAATATAACTATATTGCATCTTACAACACACCCTTCATCTAAACAGCATCATAGAGCACTTAACAGTGAGAAATAGAACTGCTTATGAGTAGAAGCCTAACTGAACAAATTAGCTTTGAATTTTAACTTAAGAATCCCAGTCAAACCAGAACTCTCATCCTTGCCAAGAGTCGTTCCAAAGGCAAAAGGGTATGCCAAATAAATGCCTCTGCTCCAGCATTTTGGAGTCAGCATCGGGAAGCTAGCATAACTTAATGATCAATCAGGAAAATATATAACAGTGACTATACAACTGAAAGATATATAAAAGTTGTAAATAAGGGTATTAATAAGTGCAATGATGGAGGGAGAGGGAAAACAGGAATTTAAATAGAAACTATTAAACTCTTTGAAAGCCTCATTTATTGCTGCCAATCTAGGGAACAGTAAGAAAAGAGACAAACATGGTAAAAGGTGAAGTGGACAATTGGTGGGGGGTAAGGAAAGAAATGAAGGTTAAATAAGGTCAATAGGATTCTGTGGATTCTGAAGAAATAGGGAGAGGAAAAAAGTATAAAGAGACAGCTGCAATTACTAAATGTTACATTAAGAAAGACTGAAAGCAAGAAAGGAAGGTCTGGGTCTTAGTAAGTAAATTAATGTTCTCTTTTGGATGTTTTGAAGTTGCACATTTTGATTTATTTGCTGCATTAGTTTTATTGTGAAATTCTTAATGGGGGAGTGAAAGGAGGAATAAATAGTATTTAACAAAGTCTCTAAAAATAGAAGGTCGATACATATAAAGACCTTTAAAAAAAAAAAAAAAGAACAAACTTCAATTTCCAGTTGTGCACAGGTAAAGAGCAGCATAAAATTTTTAGTTGAGACAGTAGTTTTGTTCACAGAGGAACTAAAAGATTCATCTAAGAAATAATCAATTTCTTAAGTAGGCCAAACCAATGTTTTGAAGGTGGGTGAGAGGTTAGTCCCCTGACTTTCTTTAGCCTTTGAATGATAATGATTTGGGCATTCAAAACTACTGACATGAACATCATTTATTAATAAAAATTTAATCCTGCTCTGTCCTTTGGTGGATGGTAAAAACTTGCATTAACAATTGGCTGCAACCCTTGCAACAGGATGATCTGCTCAAACACAGTAAAGGGATCAAGAAAAAGCTCCCAATTTACCCTTGTTTATCCTACTGAATGATAATACCAAAAAAAAAAAAAAAAAAAGGATGTAGCTAAATTGCAGAGGGGTTCCCTGCTAAAAGAGACAGCAAATCTGTCTGAGAGATAAAATAGAAATAAAAGATTTTTTAAAGTCCTCTCTTTTTCTCTCTACAATAGGGAAATTCAATCACACTCTTAAAGCTCCACAGGCAAATACTGTTTCACCTGATAGATAATTAAGTCACAAATAAATGGGTTAAGGTATTTTCAAGGCCAATATTTTTACATACTATTCTAACTGAAAATGTAGATCAGGTTTCTTTGATGATTACTGATATGCAGCTATTAAAACTGAATACAAATTATCTTGGATTGGGCAAACCAGTTAATACAAATAATATGCAATAAGTCAACTTAAAAATTTTTTTTTAAGATAACTTTTGAGGGCAGGTAGGTTATGCAGTGGCTAGAACACTGGCCCTGGAAGCAGAAGGACCTAAGTTCAAATAGCTTCACCTACTGGCTTTGTAAACCTTCAAGTCATTTAACTCCAATTACTTCCAAAAGGGGAGGGGGGGAGAAAAAATTACTTTGGGGGTTGGGAGAAAAAATGTAATTTACAAAAAAAAAAAAAAAAAAAAAAAAAAAAAAAGAAGAGAGAGATCAAGATCCTTTATAAGGAGGAGGGTTGATATACCAGGAAGCCAGCCCAGCTTAATGCCCGTTAATTAAGCCTTAGGAAGCAGTATGGTTTTGGAATCAAAAGGACTTGGGTTTGAATTTCAGATCTTATTATTTACCCCTTATCACATGGCAAACTGAATTCTCTCTTTGAGTGTCAGTTTCCCCTTTTGTAAAATGTTCAAAAAAAAAAAAAAGAGAGAGATAGAATGGCATAATATTAAGTGTGGACCATGGACTCAACCATGGAACATATCATTCACAAAATGCTGGACAGGGAGGCAAGAAAAACTGAATTCAAATCTTCCCTCTGACATTTAATAGCATGTGTGGTCTTAGGCAAGTCACTGAATCTTGCTGAGCTTCAGTTTTTTTTCATTTGTGAAATGAAGGGGGATAGACTTTCCATTTTAAATCTATGATTCCATGATCCTATGTCCTTTAAGATCTTTTCCAAGTCCAAAACTGTAAATGAAGTGGGGATATTTAAAAGTTTGTTTATAACAAAATTAGAAAGTAATTATAATGTGGTGGAAGGTAAACTCCTAGAGGTCAGGAACTGTTTTCTTTTTGCCCCTGTATCCCCAAAGCCTAACGTGATGCCCAGCACACAGTAGGCAGTTTATAAATGCCCTTTGAATTAAATTAACATTATAACATTACTGTCAAAATTACTAAATTTCTAAATTTGTATGAAAGGATAAGAATAATCACTGAAAAATCAAAAACTTATAGGAAAGCATTCCTTCAAAAGGAATGACAGAAAAGGGATTTCTTTAAAACTTCCAGCCAAAAATGATGGCCGAAAACAAAGGCTATAGGTCAGGGAGGGCTTTTTCCCTCTCTTTGTTAGGAAGGGAGCTCTCTCAGGAGAATACATACCAGTGTGGAATGGAACCATGTTTCTCAGGCCGGGGAAAAGAAAAGATGGAGATAGTTTTTTGTTGTTAATTAATAAAAAGCGAAGGAATTTTAGCAGTAATGTGGATTGTGAAGCTCTCCATTCTCTCCTTAGCAGCAGCAGCAGCTACATAAGTATCAGCTTCCACATCGACAGCAACGCGTGCTAGTTTGGGGTCGCTTGCAGCTATGTTCTCTGGCTTTCTCATCCACTTGGCTTTTTACACTAGATCCCTAATGTTCTGACGCTAGGCCAGGAAAATAGAAGCTACAATAATGCAAAACTCAAAATCCTATTGGGGGGTGCAGGGAATTTGACTGGAGAATATAATGAATTGCTACAATTTAAGCACTTAATTTTTAAACTTAAAATGTCTATGAGTAATAGTTTTTAACAAAATGTGCCTGAAGAGTATTAATAGCCGTGTGTGTGTGTGTGTGTGTGTGTGTGTGTGTGTGTGTGTGTGTGAGAGAGAGAGACAGAGACAGAGACAGAGACAGAGACAGAGACAGAGAGATTGAGATTAGAAAGAGAGAAAAAGAAAGTTCCCTAGACCCCTGGGTACATCAGCAAACTGTCCTCCTACACGGTGGAGCGTGCAGCTGCAATTTGGCCCGGGGCACCACCTACCCACAGTCACTATCTAATGCATTTTACATTTGCACACATTATAAAAAGACGCTGAGAGAGAATAGAAGAGAGGGGACTATTTTTTTTTTTTTTTTCCAGCATTCTGTTTCCTTTTGTAGCGTCCGTCAGCTGACACATGGAAAATGTGGTGTAGGGTTTTCTTTGCCTTTAATCTGTAATTAAGGATTCCGGGTCTGTGGCTCTCTACCTCTTTTTTTCCTTTCTTCCCTTCTTTCTGCACCCCCCTTCTCCTCCCTCCTCCTTCAGTCTCCCAAGTCCCCAGTGTGTTCTCCCAAGTCCCTAGTGTGTCCTTTGACAGCTACTTCCCAGGATCAGGGTACTTGGGGTGACAAGTCCTGCAATAATCGCCTGGCCATACCACCCAAGAGGGAGGCGCTGATGGGAAGTGGAGGCGGAGAGGAGGGGCCATGGGCTGGCCCCTTCCTTCCTTTCAAGTGTCTTTTACCTCCTAAATCTCTGCTTTAAAAAACCTTTTTTTTTTTTTTTTTTTTTTAAATGAGCGAATTTCCTAGGGATGAAAAACTTGCCCGATGGCAAGAAGAGAGAGGGAATCCTTTTCCATTTGACCCCTCAGAGGCCGAATTTGAAGAGTATATATTTCCCCACCCTCCGTCCCCCTTTCGAGAACAGGCAACAAAGTTACTGAAAACCACCAAGGGATAACCAAGCGCGCACGTAGACGTGTGACTGTTATTCTGTACGGGAAGGCGCGTCTGGGCATTTTCCTGGGGGCTCCGCTTTTTCTAGTGGAGTGCGGGGGGAAGAAGGAGTGAGCGAGAAGGGTGGGGGCGGGGGTGCGCCGTCTTTGCGGGAGGGGAAGACAGAAGTGACACAGCAGGGTGTCCGCGGAAAGCGTGCAGGTTGGTGGCTTGCAAGAGAAGCCAGGGAAAGGATGGAGTGCCGGGGGAGGAAAAAAGGGAGGGCGTACTTGGTGACCAGTTGCGGTAAGCGCGGGTCTCAGCAGCCGCAGTAGCGGCTGCGGCTTCGGCTTCGGCTTCAGCTTCAGCTGCAGCAGCCGCCGCTGTCTGACTTCCCCCCGCTTCCCTTTCACTCTTTCCGGGTGCCCGCAGCACCCTCCCCAGACACTGGAACTCGGCCGAGGCTGAAGATCCATAGGGGTTGGGGGAAAGAGAAGAGAACATCTTCTCTCTCCCCATCCCTGTGGACCATGGGGGGGAAAGTTGTACTCCCTTTAGAAAGTGTGGGTGAGATCACTACGGGGATAGGAGGAGGGGGAAGTTGGGGGGGGGGGCAGAGTAGACTTCTGGTTTGCCTTTTTTTCCCTCCAAAGGGAAAACTCTCTCTTTTTCGGCAATCCTTTGCGTTAGGAAGAGTCGGGCTGAAGGCCGGAGAATTAGGAGGGCGGACTGGGCATCGCCCCATCCAGCTGCTGGCAGCGGACGACAGCCGGCCGGGCTCGCCGCGCGGAACTCTGGCGAGCGCACACGAAGCACACAAGTACATACAGACGCGCGCCCAGCAGGCGTAGGTCTCCAGTTTTGCCCTGGCAATTTTTTTTTTCTTTGTCGTAGTTTTAGGAGCCCACTTGCAATATCTCTGAAGGATGCACAACCTATTGCGCGGTGGAAAGTGTTTGTTTTTGCTTTTTTTCCACGCAGTTAGTAATTTTATTTAACTTAGATCCCCATTTTTACCCATCTCCATCCTCTGGGGGAACACAATGAAGCTGTTCTGTCTATGCAAATTCTGGCATTACAGCATTCACTCTATGCTTTCTGTTGAACTGGGGGGGTGGGGAGGGGGCGGAGGAAGAGGGGACCGTGGGTGGGTTGGCAAACTACTGAAGTTCAGCAAGGGAATCTACCCTGACATTTTAAAATACCTCTTTCTCATCACTAAAGGCTATACTGTGAAGAGCTAATCATTGCAGAGTTTTGGGAGATTCTGACGTGCAATTAAAAAAAAAAATTTAAGGCTATTTCCTTTCTTAATCTTGCAATTTATTTTGGATTATAAATTCAATTTCTTCTTGGAATTGCCTAACTGGGACCTGAAGATGGGTGGAGTTCGGGGTCAGGAAAAAAGATTTGGGCAGTATTTGGATAGGAGAATATTTACAGTGATTACCTTGATTTATCACCCACTTATGTAATACATTGATACATTTTGAATTAATGAAAATTTAAAAAATTCACTAGGATGATCATATTTCTTTAGGTATAGAGAAAACCTGGTTATGGGAGCATTTTGCATTTTGATGTCCAGGAAGACTATTTTAGTCTTCCTACCCTACCAAGTGGCAAATTTTTTAAAAAAAAGAAAGAAAAACAAGAATTTAGCAACAGAAGTTCACATTAATGATTGACCAAACATGTACATTAAAGCTATCTGAACACTTAGGCAAGAGCAAAGGAGGATTCTTTACACTTCATTGAATATTGTAACATTTGGATTTTCCTCTGGGGCTTAAAAAATCTTGCAAACTATTGGTTCAAACTACGCGAAGGTGTTGCTGTTTGCATAAAGATGTGAGAAAAGTTTGAGAGCAAATTAAAGGTTGAAGAGAGGGCCTGGGTTGAGCCTAATCTTGAAAACTCTGAATTAGATTATGAAGGAATTGCACTTGGAAAGAAATGTCAGTAAACAATAATAATTAGCCTTTTTGAAAATCATAAAACTGATTAAAATATCTGATGCATTATTTATTCATCACAGAACATCTTTGCAAATCTGGGAATACTGTTTGAAAATCAAATGTCTCATACTTTGCACAGCAAATCAAGCAGATGTGCCTGTCTCCCTTACAAAATACCCCAAAAGGGTTAAATTGGGAATTTTTAAAAAATGAGAAAATGACATTCTGTTTGAAGAGCTGATATTTTTTTTTCTTGTCTTCCTAGCAATAATGCCAACAAAATATTGGTATCCTCAAAATATTTCTCATCCTGAGTGCAAGTGTCAGACTGAATCCAGTTTGTCTAGGCATATAGAAACTGTGGGCACACTTTCACTACTATGAACGCTGAGGAGCCAATGAAGGGGGACGTCTTTTAACTCCATAATAGCAGGTTACATAGTAAATGAACACTGATGGTCAAATAGCCAATTATGGTATAAATATCCGTTGTTTACAGAGAGGTGTTAAATGAGCCTTTAGAGCACAAAAGATCAGACTGTCTAAGCTACAATTTGTACTTCATCCCATTATGTCTTCCCTTAAAAAGGCCAGTGCCATGGTAGGTAATGTGCTCACAGAACATACTTCTCTCTGTTGATTTTAGTTTGCTTTATTTCAATGCACACTGTTGTTTACTTTTTAAAATTTAAATAAATGTCAGCATTGTATAATTTCTATGTTAACAAAGCAGTGAGCAAAATCCCTTGTATGTTTATAAAATATTATTGTTTAATTCACATAGTTTAGAAATTCCAAATGTTGAGAATAGGAAGGAGGCCAAATACCATCTGTTTATAACTATGATGCATCGTAATATGTGTACTTTTAAAAGGAGTTTGGTCAATCATGCCACTATTTTATCTGCTTAGAATATGCTGAAGATTTAAAATGTAATTTACAGGATTACTCTTAGTGCATTGCATCCAACTGTGACTAGAAGAGAAATCAGTCTTTTCCTTTCTATTTTTCTTAAATTAATCATGTAGCAGCCCCAATTAATGGTTCTGTTAATTGTGTCACTTTTTGCCTAGCTTCAGGATTCTTCTAACTTTGGCTCAGTCTGACTCCTCAATTCTGATAAAAATTCCAAGGACACATAAAACAAAACATTCCTAACTGTGTCTTTTTGCCAGGAGATAGTCACTTAGAATGGGAGGCATGGTATAGTAGCTAATAATTAGCCAGCATCAGCACTGAGAAATTACCTGTGAAATTTCCATTGGTAATGAGTTGAAAAATAACATTTTATACTCCCTATTTTAAAATAGTGTATACTTGTCCCTGGGACAGTTTGATTTAAGTTACCTTTTATTTCAAGTGCATCTAATTGCATACCAGACAACAAAGGGAGTATACTTATTTGCTTAGATGAACAGATTTCTTGTGGTTATAAACTCAGGTTGTTTTAGTCAGTAACCCTTTAGCTCCTGGAAAGTTGGGGAGCCCCATAAGAACATTTAAAATTCCCAAGAAAGAAGAGTGAAAGAAACAAAGGTGAGAGATGAGAGTTCTTGTTAGTGTTACTGGGCCTTCAGCTTATCTCAGCAGCAATACCTACTTTTGGTAATGATGCTTGGAGTTATGCAGGTGGTTTGTGGAACTCAGATAATCTCTTCCCCAAGGATGAGGGAAACAGGCACCCAGAGGTAGCCTGAGAAAGTAAAGAACAGATTTGGTATAAATTTGGTATAAATAGTGATAGCTGATCATTAAGAAGAAAGGTAGATTTAGAAACAAGGCCTTACCTCCTTTTCTCAGAAAAAAAAAATACATGTGGAAATGTGAAGAGAAAAATCCACAGAACCATTGAAATGAAGGGTACAGAATGTTTTTCTTCTAATAAAGTGGTTTCTGAAAGAAGTTTAGTAACAGGACTGTATAAAGTTGGCTGTGGACTATTTGACCATATCTGTTTCTTCAAACTTTTTAACTTTGACTGTTTAATTTATAATTACAACAACATAGATAATTTAGTTACACAGAATTAAAAACATTGAGGGTACCTTGTCCCCAGCAAAAACAAGCTGACCTATATTGTTTCCTAAAACCCAGTCATTAAATTTTAGAAGTCTCTTTCCTGGCCACTGTTTCTTGCCCCAAATAAATCCCTTGGGGCTTTGTGTTGTAACAGTGTTCTAAGGCTTATTTTGCCACGAATTATAATAAGAAAATGCCAGACCTATTTTCCTCAAGTAATTGTGGAAGTACACAACCACAGTACTAACGTTTATAAAGAAAGAGATGACAAGATTGTGGGGCACTTGATAGAAAGCGTTTGAGTGAGCCATGCTAAATTAAAAAACCACAGACTTAAAAACACCTCCAAAGTAGTGGCTAATAGCTGTTTAAAATGCTATTTTCTAGGTCAGATTCAAAGCTAAGGCTGCTAAAACTTTGTACAGAATTATTGTTATTCTTTAGTGCAAACCAAATCAGCATGGCATGGCAGATGAGTACTGGATTTGCATTGAGGAAGACATGCCTCCTATACTTACTGGTCCTCTGGGTAAGCCACTGAACTTTGAATTTTCTCATTTATAAATTGAGTGGGATTGGATTATATAATTTCTGAGGTCCTTCTCCTGCTCTAAATCTATGAACATGTGATAACTACTTGTGAGCTACTTTTTCAGTGTCAGAATTAGAGGGAACTTTTGAAGTCATTTAATCTAATCTCTATTTCACATAATAGAAGAAACTGAGACCCAAAGAGGTCAGGTGATATACCCAGAGTTGCAAAGTTCCATTCAACAAATACTTATTAAGTTCCTACTAGGTGTAAAGCACATAGTATTAGGTGGTAGGGATACAGCACCAGAAATGAAACATTCCTTCTTAAGAAATCTTAAATTTTTATCTTTTTTGGGGGAAGCTCGAGGTTACGGGAGAAAATACAAGATGTACATTGATAATAATCACACTGGGACTTTTGGAACACTATGTATATGGATAAATTGAGAAAAATATTAACAGTAATAGAACAAAAACTGCTTCACATTTCAAATGGCTCCTGAGATAAACTATAAGGAATGATTCTAAGAAATGAAGGTGAAAAGTGAGGTCATTCCAGGCTTTGGGGATTGGAGGAAGAGTAGAGAGAAGATTATATAAATGTAGCCAAGGCAAATTCACAGAAGCATGTGATCAAATTATTATCTTAAGAATTACTGAGTTCAAGGAATAATTTTTAGTCCAATTTCAGAAGTACACAGAGAATAAAGATGATTCTCAACAGTGCTTTTCAATTTGAACCAGACTTGAATGTGACTTCTGGTTAACTGATTATTTCACTATAATAGGTAGCTTCCTAATTTTTATGGGAGTTGTCAAAAATAGAACTATATATTCTTTGATACTTACTAGTTGTGGAAGTCACTAAAATTTTGGCCCTATTATCTATGAAACATGGGAGTTAGGCATTAGTCTAATTGACCTGGGAAGGTCACAATCAAGAAAAAAAGAAGTGTTTTTTTTTAAAGGGAAAGCAAAAAAATGATCAATTCACATACCTTTAAAATGTAAAGCAGAGACTGTCAAATGTAATGTATGCCATAAAATATAACATTTAACATATAACATTTCTAATATATATATAACTATAACTCTCTTTTTAATGCTATAAACAGCTAAAAGAGAGAGAGAAATCATTCTGAGAAGTAGGGAAAGGGAGAGATAGAACAAGGATCATTTGATCATAAGATTTAGAACAGGAACAGATACTGGAGACCATGTCATGATTTGTTTTATTCCCTGTCCCTATAACCCTACATCCTTTGAAGCCGGAGCCAACTAGCCTTCACCTATAAGCCTGGTCTACCTCAGATTCTGATATCAGTCTTGACCCTAAGTAGCATCAGGCAAGTCATTTATTGGCTCGTGATTGAAGCAATAATTTCATTAGACACAAACTGGCCGGAGTATTCCAATTTCTAATAATTAGGTTCCTTCTGTCTTCTCTTGTGTCTTTATCTTTATGTTCCTTTTCATCAGTATTGGATTCTTTCCTTTTTCTCCCAGTGAATGGTCCCTCTATCCAATACCTCAGTTCTACCATTGGATTTAGTTCCCTACTTCTAACCCCAGTTTCCTAGAGATTATATTGCCCTTGTTTTCTAAAAGACCACCTGATCCTGACCACTTACATGCCACTTAAACCTTTGCCTGCCCAGTAGATATTTGGGAGTCTTATATTTAGTTTAGGCATTTAGCTAATAGTTTTTTTTCTGGCATGGTATGATCTGTTTGGAGAATTTATTTGAATCTTTTGTCCATATGTGCCGTTACCTACGTTTGGCATGGTTCCCATGTTCATACCTGGAGTCTTTGCTTGATCAGTCAAGTTAATTAACAATCAATCAATCAACAAGCATTTATTAAGCACTTACTATGTGCCTGTTTCTGTGGACTTTTACTCTTCTGTTCTGTTTAATTTTTGTCCATGTTTTGAAGCTTAAATCAGATGTTATCTCCTATCCTCATGGTCAGTAACCGTCCCTTTTAGACATAGCACTTTGTTTTGTATTTCTCTAATAATATATTTAGCCTCCATGTGACATTATATATTGTAGTTATGTTTGTGACATCTCCTTACTAGATTAAACACAATGAAAGCAAAATCTTATCTCATCGAAATTCTGCATCTCTTACAGTATCAGTACTCTACACGCAGCAGACAGTTAATAAATATTTTCTAATGTGTCACCACTCAAAAAGCAATGCTGACAAGTGCTAAGAATGGAATGGTAAAAGAAAGAGGGTTAAAGGTATAGAAAAAAAGGTTGAGAGGAAATCAAAATAATCAAAAGAAATATAGGAGATGGGGAAGAAAGAGGAAACACAGACTAGGATGGAGATAAAACAAAAAGCATATTAGGGCTTCTTATTTCACCAAGTCCTGACACTTGTAAATTTAGTGCCACTTAATACTGAGAGCAATGTTGAGCTTAGGACAAACAGACATAAGGATTTCTAGTTTAATTTTTGTTTGGCTCAGTATCAAATGAATCTTGCTATTAACTGTGAGTCACAGGTCCCTTTTTGGCCGGGCCTTGAGTTATATTTGGAGTGGGTCTTCTGAGTCCCAGCCTCTTGTGGGAGTTAATAGATATCTACCACTAGATCCTCTCTAGTACTGCAAATTTTCAATCAGTTAACATTTATTAAGTAACTACTATGTACCAAACACTGTGCTAAGCACTGAGCATATAAAAAGGCAAAAGGCAGGCTCTGCATTCAAGGAGTTTATAATCTAATGGAAGAGACAAAGTGTAAACAAATATATACAAAGCAAGTTATACACAGGATAAATAAGAAATAAAAGTAAGAAAGCATTTGAATTAAGAAGGGTTAGACAAGGCTTCCTGTAAAAGGTGGGATTTTATGTTCTACATCACTATTGATTAGAGAAATACAAATTCAGACAACTCTGATACCACTCTACACCTCTCAGATTGGTTAAGCTGACAAGAAAAGAGAATGATAAATGTTGGAGGTGATGTGGTAAAACTGGGACACTAATGTATTATTGGTGGAATTGTGAAATGATCTAACCATACTAGAAAACAAGCTGAAACTATGCCCAAGAGATTATCAAATTGTGCTTATTTTTTGTTCCAACAGTATCTCTACTGAGTCTATATCCTAAAGAGATCATAAAAGAGGCAAAAGGACCCAAATGTGCAAAATGTTAGTAGTGCTCTTGTAGTGGCAAGAAACTATAAAACTGAGTGGATGTCTATCAGTTGGGGAATGGCTGAATAAATTGTGGTTTATTAATGTAATGGAATATTTCATGAATTGCTGCTAAGGAAAGTGAGTAGAACCAAGAGAACACTGTACACAGTAACAAAATTATCATCTTGTTATATATCTGTTATGTTATGTTATATATCTGATAATGATCAGCTGTGATGGATTTGGTTTTTTTCAACAATGAAGTGACTCAAGGCAATTGCAATAGATTTGCAATGCCATCTGCATCCAGAGAGAGAGAGACAATGGAGACTGAATGTAAATCAAAGTATAATATTTTCACCCTTTTGTTGTTGTTACTGTTTGTTTGCTTGGATTTTTTTTTCTTTTCTTGTGGTTTTTTTTTTTTTTTTACTTTTGCTCTAATTTTTCTTGTTCATCATGACAAATATAGAAATATGTTTAGAAGAACTAAATAAGTTTAACTTATATTGGTTTCCTTTCTGTCTTGGGGTGAAGGGGAGACAGTGAGATAAATTTGGAGTGCAAGGTTTTGCAAAGGTGAATGTTGAAATTATCTTTGCATGTATTTGGAAAAATAAAATACTATTTTAAAAATAAAATAAAAGGGGCAGGTAGGTAGTGCAGTGGCTAGAGCAGCCAGGAGGACCTGAGTTCCAATCTAGCCTCAGACACTTAACACTTCCTAGCTATGTGACCCTGGCAAATCCACTTAATCCCAATTGTCTCAGCAAAAAAACAAACAAACAAACAAAATAAATAAAAGGTAGGATTTTAAGTTGGGATTTAACAGTCTACCTATTTCAAAATAGAAGTGTTTAGGTCAGTGTAATTCTTCTGCCTTTGGTATCCTTGTCCTGAAACTGTTAAGTAAGGCCCTCACCATCAAACTAGCCAAGAAGATCATCATTGTTTTGCTGGCTTCAACTGCAATTTGATTTAACTCTTTTTCCTACTTGATTTATCTCTTTCTGAGCCCATCTTTTAACCTTTGAACTTTACTTTCAACTCTGGCATATCCTGTGCATGCCATCCTAATCTCCAAACTGATCTTCTCAAACTTGATTCAAGTTTGAGATTCTCTGACTCAGGTCTTCACATGCTCATGCTTACCATGATAGATCTCAGGCCATACAGTTACACTTTTTGTTTTTGTTTTTAAACTCAGTCTCAGGTGATTCAGTCAATAGAGTGCTGAGCCTGGAGTCAGGAAGACATGACTTTAAATCTGGGTGATTGGGGAAATCATTTAACATTTTTCCCCTCAATTGCTTCATCATTCATTCAAAATGGAGACAATAATAGCATCTACCTCCAGGATTCTTGAAAAGATCAAAAGAGATAATATATGTAAAGTGTTTAGCATAGTGCTGATACACAATAGGCACTATATATATATATATATATATATATATATGCTATTTATTGTTGTTATTTTCATTACTTAGCTCCCAATGCTGGTATATCCAGGCCAGTCCTTCTTGTTGCCTGAGACTCAATTATGATAGAAAGAAAAGGCAAGAAGAATCAAAAAGAAGGGTCAGTAGTTGTGTTTTATACAAGACAAACTTCCATGCAACATTCAACTATTCACTTGGACTGTAGGCATTTGTGTCAATTTACATTTCTTATTCAGGTAACACAAATTTCTCCTTAGCTCTTCAATAGTTTGGATAGACCTTACTGCATTCAGAAACAACTTATCTTTGCACTAAGTTTTATTTTTTAACTGAATGTCTAATTTTGAAAAGAATTATGAAGATTTCCCATGTATATGAAAGAATAACACTGTATTTAGAAATTTACTCTGGAACCTTGGAGATGTCAGTCAATTTATTAACTATTGTCCCTTTGACATTCAAAATATGAAGATTTACTTTATTGTTATTCTTTTTAAGACCATAACACAATGCCTGAAGGTTATATACAAAACTAAATTTATTTCATATCCTAAGCCTCTTCTTCAAATTAAATCCAGTTTTGGGTCTAGTTGTTCTTTAGTGAGAATAATATATAATAGAGAAAAAATTTTTCAGTGAAAATTGCCCTTAATGAAGAGATGTTGCTCTAAATGGAATAGCCACAGAGGAAATTATTCTATGGCCTGCAGCTATATGACCAGAAAATACTTGAGTAAACTGGACAAAATTAAGATTGTGCAGTCCACTTAGACCTGAGAATCCCTATCCCTGATTTAGAACTTTATTCTTTGATCTAGACTACAGTAATCTTGGGACCTTGGGACTGAACAACATTAGATGCTATACAAAGAATTATCTAAAATTGTTACTTTCACTTCACAGCTTCTTCCATCCCTTTGCAGTCTACTTTATAATCCTAGTTTATAACAAGACACTACCAAAATTGTTCTTTCAGAAATTATCAATTGTCTCCTAATTCCTAAATCTGATAGTCTTGTCAATCCTCATTCTTCATGACATCTCTGCAGATTTTGGCAATGGCATCAGGCTCTTCTTTAGTTTCCATAAAGCTTCAACTTTCTCTTTCTCTTCTTTCTATTTAGCTGACCACTTTTTCTCAATCATATCTACTGAATCCATTTTCTACTTCCTAATTACAGATGTTCCATAAGACTTTGCCCTGGGTCATTTTTTCTCTTTACGCACTCAATTATTTCCATGGATTCAGTTATTATACATAGATGATACCTCTATGCTCAGTTAGGTTTTTTGGCCCTAATCTCTCCCCCAAATTCCAATTTTGTATATCAGTTGTCTCCTAGATGACTTCCATGTGAATGTACTGTTAACATCTCAGATTGAGTGTATCTAAAATGGAACTCATTATCTTTTCCCCCTTTTCCAAGATTTTCTATTTCTGTTGAAGAAATCATCATGTCAGTCCCACCAGTTTGTAACTTTGGAATTAACCATGGAATTATGCTAGAAATTTCCTATTCCCTCACTCTCCTTTTCCAACCAGTTGCTAATATAATTTATTTTACTTCCACATAATCCTCTATCTCTTTCTTTCCTATCTCTCAGTCACCTCTCTAATTAAAAACATTATCATCTTTCACCTCAACTACCACAATAACCTTATAATTAGTCATTTCTAGTCTCTCCCCACTCTAAATCATCTTTCACAAACTTGCAAAAATAATCTTCAGGAAGAAAGCTTGGTCTTTTACTTCATCACTGAAAATTTTCAATGACTCCCTATTGTTTATAGAATACAATGTTATTATCTTTGTCTGCCCTTTAAGGTCTTCTACAATCTGACTTTGACCTATTTTTCCAGATTCATCTTGCATTATTCCTTTTCATGCATTCTTTGTTCTAGACAAAATGCATTACTAGAAATTCCCTTGCTGTTTTTTTCTTTCAAAAAAGGTTTTGTCAATATTCTTTTTTCATAGCAGTATTGTTTCTCATTTACTCGCCCCCACCATCCAAAAGAATATTCCCTTCCAACAAATGAGTATTGTCAAAATATTGTTGACTCAGTATGTAATAATGTATATGCATTATCATGTACCATCACATGTCTAATTTTTTGTACATTCATCTAAGGCATCCCCAAATGTGCTCCTTCCTCACTTTGTCTTCTTATGAAACTATCTATCTTTCTTAAGTGCTGGTTCACGTGCCACTTTTCCCTCTACCTCCTATTAGTTTCCTACTTGTTTTCTTAAACCTCTAATTTCCCCAAATTTGTTACCTTGTACATGGTATTTCTACTCACACGCACACCCACGTTCATCTACACCCACAATTGGCTGTTGATTGAGAACAGGGACTATTTTGATTTTATCTCTGTACCCCAGCATAATACTTTGTACATATTTGGTGTTTAATACATATATTTATTTAATTGAATGCATAATATGATGAGCTTATAAATTAGGTATCAATTATCTTTCATCAGCAGCATTACTAAAAGGTCTCCATATATTTTTATTTACATTATAGGAAATATAACAGAAAAGCAATGCTGCTGATTTGTTGATTGTTTGCAAATTCTTAATTTCAGAATGTTCCACCAAAGTCCAACTGTGATACCCTGCTGTGACTGGAGATGATACTAAAAGGTTGGCAGCAGAATCCAGTCTCTTCCAGGTTCTACTTATCTAGAAGAACCTTTAGTTTGGTGTTGCATTATCTATCTTAAGGTCACTAACTTGGCAAAATTTGTCTGCTAGGACCTTGACAATTAGGAAATGAATTTCTTTGGCCACAAGAACTCACTAAGACAATCTATTAAAGCATAAAGTGGTTTCAATCTGCCAACAGTGATAGAAATACCTACAGTGATGAAATCACAGATCTTTGGAAGTATTGAATCAATTTCAAAATATCTGCAATTAGCTCACATTAGCCACTACTGCACGAAGCAGATCAAATTACTCCATCTTCAGTACCTTTTGACAGAACTTTAGACCTTATGAAAAATCTACTATAGCAGAGAATTTTTTAAAAAATTTCCCCATTTTTAAATCTTTTTGACATGCTTTCTCTATCATTTCCACTTCCTCTCCCTGAAGCCACAACTACACTCAGAAGTATTAAAAAAAAAAAAAAAAAGGCACAGAAAGCTGTGGAGGAGGTACTAAAGTTTTGCCCAAATTAATTTGCTCATTAAACCTTGTAGCTTTTCCCATTCTAATCTCTTACATAGATCTCTGCCTTGCTATGCCTACTGCCACTTCCTAAGTTCAGTACCATATTACTTCTTACCCATATTTGGGTACAATAGTCTTTCAATAAATTTCCCTTTCTCCAGCCTTTCCTCTATTCCAATCTATATTGCACTGTACTGCCACATTAATCATCATAAATTGGGTGCAGAATAATTGATAAACTCCTCCACAATCAGCTTTTGACATACCTTTCAAGCTTTCTTTCCTACTATTTCTCATACAAATGTGCACTGACTGAATTGGCACATTTATTGTTACCTGAATTTATTTTATAAATTAAAGTTTCTGTGCCATTCTTTCCATTGAAATACTCCTTTTTCTTCATGTTCATCAAAATCCTACTCCTAAAAATATAACACAAATACATCATGCCTTCTTTGATCTTTCACAATTTTGGACTAGTGTAGCTAGAGTTTTACAATATCCATATGTCACTTATCACTGAACTTATTTTGTTTTGCACACACACACACACACACACACACACACACACACACACGTTCATTACCTTACTAGACTTCAAGTTCCTGGAGATTAGGGACTATATTTTATAGAGTTTTATACCCACAACAGACAAGTATTTTATGTGTAGTAAGTACTTTAAAATATAACTAACCAATGCTTCCAAACTCTGATTGATGGTTCTTCAATTGTAAAATAATTACATTTTTTTAGTTAAATAGAAACTTTATTTATATACAACATCATCCTTGTGTTTTGAACAAGTTCACAGACAACTTAATAAGCTTTAGAGTCTACCAATAGTCACCAAATAACTGAATCTTAGACTTTAAAGTGGACCTGAGATCCTCTGGTCCAACTCATAATTGAACAGTAATCTCTTCTGTAACATAATCAGGGATTTTCTTGAAAAAGGCATAGAAACAGTTTGCCATTTCCTTCTCCAACTCATTTTATAGATGAGAAAAATAAGGCAAACCAGGTTAAATTACTTGCCCGGGCTTACATAGCCTGTGTCTGAGGCCTATTTGAACTCAGGAACATGAATTTTCCTGACTCCAGGCCTAGCACTTAATCCACACTGTTCCACCTTGCTGTCTCCAAAAAAGCTTATAGTAGGCGGTTTTAAAAATTTTTATCTATTTTAAGATTAAATACAAAATAGGGAAAGAAGAAAAAAAACTAGCCATGTGCACAGCAGAACATAACAGAGGATTCAAAATATAAAACAATAAATTTCCATTTCAAGAATGCTTATATAATAAATACTATACATCCTGTTCAGAGTTGTTGATCTTTTCTTTGCTTCCTTGTAGGTTTCCTTTTGTTCTCTACTGTGCACTTTTTATTTATTCTTTTTTTTTTTTTCCCTTTTCCACCCCCCAGGCTATAGTTAAGCACGGGTTCATTTATACACACCACATACATATGTATATACATAGATATTTATAATCATGCACATAATATACACATATACATTCATATGTATGATATTGTATCTGTAAAAGCCTTTAGTCTTTCTTTGTAAGTCCAACTCTTTCCATATTTTTCTAACTCCACAAACTCATCATTTCCTATGCCATAGCAACATTCTAACTTAATGCTGTCCAGTTATTTTAAATAGTAATTAAAGTAGCTGACATATACTATTGTTTTCCTGTTTTTCTCTTTTTTCCCCCTGAGGTAATTGGGGTTAAGTGACTTTTTCAGGGTCACACTATTTCTCATCCTGACTGAATTGGCACATTTATTGTTACCTGAATTTATTTTATAAATGTAAGTTTTTGTGCCCTTCTTTCCATTGAAATACTCCTTTTTTCTTCATGTTCATCAAAATCTTACTCTTAAAAAGGAAGTGTTAAGTGTCTGAGATCACATTTGAACTCAAGTCCTCCTGATTTCAGGGCTGGTGCTCTATCTACTTTGCAGCCTAGCTGACCCTTTTCTCTTTTGATTAAATCTATTTTACCTTTAACTTAGATGTAATAGGAGTTTTAAATGCTAATTAACCAACTGAAGACATTATTGTGTCCTTTGGTCTAGTATAAATGACTATTGTAAAGAAAACATGCTTTTCTTTTTAACAATTTAAATGTTTTAAATACATTTTGTTTTAAATAAATGTTTCCTTTTGTTCAATAAATATCTTTTCCTTCCTATGTGCCTTACCGAAACTGCTTAGCACAAAACCAAAAAGACATATCTTCCATCTTCTATAGCTCAGAAGGAGAGAATATATCATCTTTATAACTGACACATCCATCACAAATGATGTTGTATAATCACTATCGAGTAGATAAACTACAGTTTACCTCTCTCTCTCTTTCCTGTGTTGGCTTATTTGGGCAGTAGCTAGCAAGAAACTTAGAAATTCTCACAACTTGTTCTTGGTTAATTTTTTCACAATGTGTCTTCCCCAAAAGAAATGCCTAGTAATTCCATTTACTAAATAGTTCCAAACTACTTACTTAATAAATATGTTCCAATAGTTTAGTAACTATTTGAAAAAAATAGCACATATAAATGGAAAGAAAAAAAAATCTTCATTCTTAACTATAATTATTAATGGGATGTGGGCATCTGTTGGGCACCAAACATCTTCTTAAACCTTAAGACTAACTGAATTGGATATTACTACCCCTTGTTTCATGTTGATATTTTCATGATACTTACTTTTTATCAAAGCACCACCCAAAACTCAACTTCCCAAAGATAAGATTGTAGTACAGGCAAAAATTCACTGCCACAGTAGGTGACTGTGTGTTAGTGATGCTGGGTTTCCCTCAAAAAATTAAAATCTCCCCCAGTGCCATTGTGAGTTTGCTGGGGAAGCTATAGTATAGCGTGCAAGTTGTGAAGTGTGGATTTAGGTGATATCTGGAATAGGGGAATTGTTGTGTCCTGCTTTTTAGAGCCCCAGATTGAGGCGACAAAATGTACTGTTGCTTTCTAGAGCCCCCACACTGGGGTGATTAAATATACCTTCTTAGTGGAGAAGTGATGAGATGGGACTCCTGAGGAGGGTGGAAAAATGGAGTCTGTTTTATTTCCAGGGCTTTCCTCTTTTTATAATGTAACAAAAACTACTCTGAGCACGTGGGACCACATAAACAACTTGCTATTGTGGTTTGCCCCCTGGTATTACTCTTCCACCTGCTATCTATTTTGCTTCAATCTCAACACAGGTTGTCCCTGCCGCCTGACTTCTCAGGAAGGCTGAGAGTCCTTAGGGGCAATGGGGAGCCAAACCAGACATTGTCAGCAGGTTCCCTCTGGGCTAAAGGGTCTTATACCTTACCCAGAGTTTCCCCAATGACTGTGACCCTCTACATGGAATAGAGAACATTATTGCTAAACTCAGAAATAACTAGGTGACTCAATCATCTTATGAAGACATCAACAAGAGTCAAACACAATGTGGGAGCATGCATTTTGTCATGATCGTTGTCATAGGGAATAGACATATGAATATAATCTTTTGTGTATTTTTATTTTGAGTGTATTTTAAAATACAAAAGACCTTGGCCAGGAGTTTTCAATCCTGAGTTTTAGTTATGATTATAACACCTGAACTAGTCATATGATATTAGGTGAATTATATGAACTCTGAAAGTCTCAATTTTCTCCTGTTTAAAATTTTATTGTTGCTATTTACTTGTTTTCAATTGGGTCCAACTCTTTATGACCCCATTTGGGGTTTTATTGGTAAAGATACTAGAACAGGTTGCCACTTCTTACTCCTACTCACTTTACAGATGGGGAAACTGAGGCAAACAGGCTTGAATGACTTGCCTAGGGTTTCACAGTTAGTAGGTGTCTGAGGACAGATTAAATGAGTCTTCCTGACTCCAGGCCCAGCATTCTATTCACTATGTCATCTAGCTGCCCTTTATATCAAATAGGCATAATAATTCCTATCTATTTTACATTAACAGAATTATTTAGAGGAATAAATGGGATATGCATGTAAAAATCCTTTGAGAATTATGCAAGTATAAGCATTACTGTTCTTCTTATGACAAATAATGATATTATTCTTTAATTATTATTAACTATTTACAGCATTGCTTATAATCATCTACTATATTCTATAATTTTCATAATATAACTTTTACTAATAGATGTATTTAGGAGGAAAAAAATGAAATTTTCCAGAATTGGAAGAATATCTATAGCAATGTATAAATAAAAAACAAACAAACAAAAATTACAATGAATTGGATACAAGGTAAATGTGTACTTTAGGTGAAGTTAAAAAGATTTGGTAGCTTATTCCAGGATTTAAGAAACCTATATACTTTTCTTCTTGAGCACTGATTATGGTTTCCTTGTCTGACTAGTTAATAGGGCTGGGATTGTGGAGGATTTGGATAGATGTTTTAGTCAGAGGCATTTGGCCCATGTTGTATTAATTATGTATATTTTAAGTTTTGTACAGGGTCCAGATGGTATTCCATTGGGTCTTCTATAAGTTATAAAATAAATAAATAATGGTAGGACAGTGTCTGAAACACAAAAAATTTAAAGCTACTGTAATACAGAACTGCACCTGGGAAAGTAAACAACAATCTGCCAAGCTAAGTCTCATTCACGCAAGCCCACCGTCACACTGCTTTCTATGTATGATGAATAACCAGGAGTGACAAAGGAATAGTTTCTCTTCTTATTTCTATGTGCAGCTGAAATAGGCACAAGGTCAGCAGATAATAAAGAATATTCTGGGAAATA
This sequence comes from Antechinus flavipes, assembly GCF_016432865.1. NCBI lineage: Eukaryota > Metazoa > Chordata > Mammalia > Dasyuromorphia > Dasyuridae > Antechinus > Antechinus flavipes. The sequence goes on along the minus strand of NC_067400.1, from coordinate 371,687,351 downwards.
GTACCCTAGGGAGAAAAACCTCAATGGGGATTTCAGAAACTACAAGTTGTTAAAAAAAATCACTTCTAAGTATACTTGGTTGTTGAAGAAAAATAAAAGATGTTGGAGTTTTATTCTATAGTTCATCTGAAATATTTTCCTTTTCATCTAGGTTTTTATGTATACTCTTACGGAGAACCTGAAGGGTGTTATATAGCTGTATTGATGAAGCTTGCTTGTATGTGCATAAATACAGCAAAGCATATCTAAGTGAACAGCAGCCATCATTTTCCCTAACTTAGTCCAGTTCTTAGGGACAGTTTGGACATAGGGATGTGTCATAACCATAGTAGATAAATTTAAGATGGAAGACAATTGATATGATGATCAGTTCTGGCATCCACCACATACAATACAATTATATTGTAATATTGTTTGATGCAATATAATATTTGATTAGTTTCAAGAGATGAATATCAGATCACATCAAACAATATAATGCAGTCTCATTTTATGGAATTATGGCTGCTGTCAATCAGCATGTGACATAACCCTTAAAGTGGCATCTTGGGGGAGGGCAGACAGAATGGCATAGAATTATAGTTATGCATGCATTAATAAGTAATTTATTACACAAAATCTACTCAGATCTTTTGATATTTCATTTGTCATCACTTTTCTGATAGTTTTCTCATTGTGTAACTTAGTACAGTGGATTAGAGCCTTGTACTAATAAGTCAAGGTTGTAACTTAGACTCCTATGTGGGTCAGTTAGCTTAGCGCACTGGACATCTGACTCCAGGCAACTTGCAGATAAGAGCTTTTTATAATAAAGGGGATTGATCAGGAGCATATGTATAGATCAATGTATACCTATTTTTGCCACTGGAAAATCAACCCAAAAGATGCTCCTCTGGACTATTACAATAATCTTCTGGTTGATTTCCTTGGCACTGGTTTCTCCATATTCTAGTTCATCTTCTATTCATCTGTCAAAATGATTGTCCTAAAGTGCAAATCTATTTATGTCATTCCCCCTCTCCACACACAGATTCAGCAAGTTCTTATGGCTTCCTGTCACCCCAGGATAAAATATAATATCCTCTGTTTGGTATTCAAAGCCTTCATAACCTTCACTTTCACACACCTTTCTAGCTTTCTTCAATCATAAATTCCCATTCCATGGTCCTCACTCTTTAATCTAGTGACACAAGTTTCTTTGCTGTTCCTAACATAAGACCCTCCAGATCCTAATATGGGTGTTTGCAGTGGCTGGCTCTTCTATCATCTCCTTCTTTTGGATTTCTTCAACTCCTACCTTCTATAGGAAGCCTTTCCTAATCTTCTAGTAACTTCCTTTTGTTGATTATTTCCAATTTATTCTATATATAGCTTGTTTATAAATAATTGTTAGCATGCAGTTTCCCCCTTTAGACTACAAGCTCCTTAAGAATCGAACTATCTTTTAAGATATATTAAAGTCTAAAGACAGGAAAGTTTAGAATAACATCAGGGAAAAGCTCTAGGAGTCCAGTTTGACTGGGTTAAAGAATGAATGAAATTGATAAAATTAGACTAGAAATGTGGGCTCAATGTGACAATTGAAACAAGTGAAGATTATCACGGGCTGGATTGGAGAGGAAACATGGAGAATGGATGAAGTACTGGATGGGGATGAACAAATGTTCTACTTAAAAAAGAAAGAATCAGGGCCAGGGGTCCTCAAACTTTTTAAATAGGGGGCCAGTTCACTGTCCCTTAGACTGTTGGAGGACTGGACTATAGTAAAAACAAAAACTTTGTTTTGTGGGCCTTTAAATAAAGAAATTTCATAGCCCTGGGTGAGGGGGATAATTGTCCTCAGCTGCCGCATCTGGCCCGCGGGCTGTAGTTTGAGGACCCCTGATTCAGGGCCATGGAGGGGTAGAACATAAAAAAGTGAATTCTTCACAGTGTAAGCAAGTGACATGAATTTCTGGAAAGATTCTAAAACAGATTGTTAAAGGGCATTGTCATTTAAGGTTTATGTCATATGCTGCTTAAGAGGATAATTCCACATAAAGTTGCATTATTTTGGCTAATTTGATATGATATTCATCTTTTGAAACTTGATTAGGTATAGATTGGATGGGTTGTGAATACTTAGAAAAAGCAATCACTAGTGTGGATTTAGTAAGAAGCTAATAGACTAACTTCATTTCCTTTTTTGAAAGGAATCCTATACTAGATAGGATCCTAGTTCATTAAAAATAAAAATAAAAAGGTGGGGTCTGTAATTTAGAATGGTAAAAATGTTTTTTCTCCAAACTCAATAGTTTCAGTTCCTTCAATTGACCATCATGGTGAATTTGCCATCATGGTTCCTGATCACAAGCCTCTTGTCATTCTGATTTTTCTCCTACATAAATGCTCCGTCATATCCATGAATTATTTCCTGGTGCCTAGGACTAAATATAATCCTCTGGATATAATTTGATCAATTCATAATACACCAAAACTCTCACCTTCCTCCTTCTTAACATTATGGTAAGAAGGCATTAGCATTCTTTATAACTTTGCTAACTCATATTGAACTTGAATTATTGAACTGTTGAATTAAACCCCTCTGATCTTTTTCATATGAACTTCTTTCTAGTCAATGCTCTCCTATCCTGTACTTGTCAATACTTTTTACATCTAGTATGAGACTTTACCTTTAGTTCATTTCAGAAGAAGGTTGAAATCTACATTAGCGGAATGAATATATAATAGAATTCAGAAATGTTTGCTATGTTAATGCACCAATACAGTATTTGGACTATTTGTCAATCATCCCCACTTTCTCTATATGACCAAACTCCTTTTCTACTTGCATAGTTTCCTTTTTTTAATGTAATTTCTTACATATAAATCATTGTACTATCCTGCAGCCTTATACATACAATAGATCTTTCCATTTTCTTTCATACATCCTATAATTTAAATTTTTCTGAAATCTATCATCTATAACTATAGAATTGTATTTTTGAGATATGTATTATTGTCATATGCTAATAAAGTATTTTGACCTCTTCATTTCTAATAATATTTCCCCTGTCTTAATGTATTTACTAAAGTGCCTAGAACTGTACTAAATATAAATAGCGGATATATGTATCCACACTTTGTCCTTGTTTTTAGTGTGGTTTTGTTATATGGTATTACAGTCATTTTCTTAATGTTCTTATTTTTTTTAACTTTTTAACTCATTCAGTGTTTAATATAGTTGCATAATTTTGGTCATGTTGTTATGCAATAGTACTTCCTTGCATTGTGACTTGAAAATAAATATGCCTAATTTCTATATTAAATTTTAGAGTTTTTCTGTGATGTAGTGTATGATTGATTTGGGGAAATATTGCATATGTACTTGAAAAGAATGTATATTCTTTGCTCCTCTCATTTATTTCTCTCCATATATTTGTTAATCTTAATTTATTAATAAACTCAGACATGTGATCTCTTTAGTACTGACTTTTATTTTATTTATCTTATTCTGACAATAGAGTGTGGTTGTCACCTACTGGTACTATATACAAGTTAACATTTCTTTTTATATAGCTGTTAATCTTTTACAATTAACTTAATTGTAAAATGGTTTGGTAAATGTGAACTTAGAATGACTATATATCTGCTAGTTGTTTTGAAATCTATTTTATCAGATGCCATTATTGCCACTTTTTCTTTTTTCTTTTTTTGGGAACTTTTTCTTTTATAACTTAGACTAATCTCTTAATTTAAGCATTTTATCTTGTTTGTTTTATATAAACAGCATATTCAAAGTTTTTGTTACTTGATTTATTCTGTTTCTTTGCCAAGATAACTCCAAATAGTGTCATAAAGAATCAGACTTTACTGATACAACTAAACAACAATGATAACAATTAAATACCATCTTGAAATAGATGATTCACTTATCTGTATATTCAGCATTAGTCTCTCTCCTGAGCTCTAATCCATACCACCAATTGCCTGTTATATATTTTCAGACTAGATGTCCTGTAGTCATCTCAATACATTAAAAAAAAAGCTAGCTAAAAACAAAAAAAAACCTAGAACTTAATATCTTTCTTCCAAACCTTATCCATCTTCTAAGCTTCCTTATTTTACTAGAGGGCAAAATCATCCTTTGCGTGGTTGATGTTCATAGCCTCCACATCATCCTTGATTCCTTCTTACTCATCCAAAGTATCCTATCAGTTGCCAGGAACTGTCAATTCTCCTTCCACAACATCTCGAGTCTATCCCCCTTTTCTATTTACAAAGCCATCATTCTAGTCTAAGCTTTCACTTTTTACTTAGATTATTAAAAATAGCCTTCTAATTGGTTCGTTGGATAGAATTTCTTGTTTCGCTAATCTATTTACTACACATTTGTCCAAAAGAATTTTTCTAAAGTGCACATCTGGCCATATCATTCCCTATTTGGCTCCTTGTTACCTCTAGAATAAAATACTAATTTCTTTTTGGCATATAATTCCTTCACAACCTGGCTTTAACTTATCTTTCTATCCTTTTACATAACCCCCTCATGATCTAGACAAACTGGACTTACTCTTTTTTAAACAGAGTTGAATTCCCTATCTGTGCTTTTTTAGTGACTCTCTCCCATGCCTAAAATTCACACTGCCCTTAGCTCTACATCTTAGAATAAGTATTTTCCTTCATAACCCAGATTAAGAATCAATTTTCCATGAATATTTTCCTGGTTTTCCTAGCTGCTAGTGCCTTCTCCATCTAGTTACTTTATGTTTGCTTTTGCATATTGTTTTTCACCAATAAAATATAAACACCTCAAAAAGCAGACATTGTCATTTTTTCTTTACATTCTCTGGTGCCTAGCATCTTACCTAATATACAGTATGCATTTGATAAATATATATAGATTGATAGCTTTAGAAAGAGAGAAATGTAACTTAATGTTCTACATGTATTTCAGCTATTCAGATTAGTCAGTTAAATAAATTATATTATTGTTAAACTGTTAATCTCTGTTTCCTTGATGATTAATCCTTCCTTTGCTTATTTTTATAGATAAATTTTGTCTGTTATTGGCTTTTTTCTTATCCTTAAACATGTTGTTTCTTATCTGAACTGAATGTCATTCTATTAGTAAATGCAGATTATTTTGATATTCTTTATACTATTGTGTCATTATAATTAATATTTTAATTCAAACTATAATTTGGTTATTTCTATTATAATTTGAAAAGATAATCTATCTTATTCTTACATATTTGGAAAAGGACATCTTAAATTTTAAATTTTAACTGGGAATCTACAAAATATATTGCTGGTTTTTATAACTTATTATTTAGTTTGGATTTCTTCTACTACAATTTATAGAACTCTCTTTCATTATGGAGTATTTGTTGATAAATTCTTCCAGTTATTATCTTGGTTTGAAATACATTTTATTTTGAAATTTAAATATTTTTCAATATACATGATTTGATGCTTCAATGTACTTTAAAAACAATTTTTTTCTGTGTTTTAAAATTTTGATATTTCCCCAGTTTTTGAAATGATGCAGTTTTACTCTAATTAGCATTCTTAAAATACTTTTCCTTTTTGACATAATTAATTTTCTCTTTGTTTTAATAATTTTAGGGTTAGATAATTAATGTGCCTTGGTGAATCATGGTTAAAATTTCTCCATGGTAGTATCCTATGTACTCTTCCTACTTGCAGAGTGTAAACTGAACTTGATTACATCAGAAAATGTTCACTGATTAGGGCCTTCATTTTTTTCATTTTTAGGATCTTATGAATTAATAATTAATCAGGTGATCAATTTGGGGATGGTACTTCTTGCTTTGATATGTTGATATTTCAATTGTCATTTTGCCATTTTCTTCATTTTTCCTTTATCTCCTCTTGTATTTATTAAAAAAAAACCTGTATTATAGCCTCATTTTATACCTTTAACACATTAATTTATCTCGACATTTTTTCTATAGAATACACTGATACTTCAACTTGCAATTTTGAAAGTTTTGTCATTTAAGTTTTTAACTTTGCAAAATGTATTTGTTGTATTACAACTTAAAGATTACTTATTTTTCTATTAAGAGGGGACAGATTTACTAAACCCCACCCCCCCTCCATAAAATTGTAAATTGGAACTGTTGCTTCAGTTGTCCCTGTGACATCAGGAGGTGATGCCAAGACATGAAAGTGAATTGTATTTGAATGATAAGGGCTCTGCAAGGTCATTAACCTCATTTTCTCCTCCAGAACCTTCTGGGTTCAGTGGTCAGCTGTAGCTCAAAATGATTGGAAATGGCCCTGGATGAATTGGGAGATCTTGGCTTTTTTAAGCTAAAGTCTTTAACAGGTCTCAGTTTGAGTGAAGTGTATCAGTTGGGTGACCCTGGACAACTCTAAGGGTGGGAGTAGAGCAAGGAATTTCCTGTTGTCTGTTTTGAGATGGGAAAGAGGAAAAGTGGGCAATATTCTTGGTCTTGGGGAGATTACTCTTTACTTTATATGGGATGAGGGATAAAGAACAGGAATTCTTTCCCCTAAAGTTCATGAAACATCCCAGTGCGGGAGGAAAGGGAGAACTGGAAGGGCAGAATAGTGTTAGGCATTCCTCCCTTGAGTAAGTACTGTAGGAAGGTATATGGGACCAAATGTCTATAGAGCCTCATTTGAGATCGGGAAATTATCTATTTTCTGCCTTTGTATTTCAGAGCATAATAAAAATCATGCCATTTAGTAGGTATTTAATAAATGTTTGCTGATTGATTTTTTTCTTTTTCTTATTTTGTGGAATAGAGTTCAGCAGAATCTCTACACAGTTAAGAGGAATTCAGTAACTTCTTATTGTTCCCTCATCTCACAGAAAATAGTTCAGTATACAGTATATTCCTTTTAATGGGTCTTAGCATAGAAACCATGTATTTCTTTATTATAGTTTAAGATTTGGACCTTCCATATACTAGAGATATAGAAACAGTAGAATGATTTCTATCATGTGCTTAATGTTAGTGTTTGAAGAATATCTGGCTCTCTATTACCCTTATTCGAAGACTTGCCACCATGACAATGACTTGTTGAATGAACTGCATGCTGTGTACTAGCCAGGGCTGCAATATTATTAGAGTCTTAAAATAAAATATATATTAGTTGGTTACTTTCATCACTGATTGCTTAAATTGTCTGGAGATATATCCTGCAAGTATCAAAGAATCTTTTTCTTTTCTAATATTTTTTCTAAATAATGATGTGTTTAAAAAACTATTATATAGTTAACCCTCAGTTATTTCAATTATCATGGAAAGGAACAATTGAGCAAGCTTCTTTGTATCTCAAATACTTAATATAATGACTGGAACATAGTAAGTGCTTCAAAGTATTTTTCAAATCACTGTGTGCACAGCAAATAGTATATAATCCAAAAGACATTTTTGCTGTATTTTGTGGTATCTTATTTAACCTTCTGAAATACATTGATTTTCTCTTTTCACTTATTAGTTGATATCTTAAAGAAATGAATTTGTTTCAGCATTCAATATCCTACAGGTCAGAAATTATAATCCTTCTTTTTTTGCAAATATTATAAAATTTTGCGTCCCTTCTTTCCATTTCTTTTCTTTTCACCTGATCTCAGTTACTTCTGAGTTACAATCTAGAAGGAGCTCAGAAAAATTCTCATTCAACATCCAGCCATTCTGGAGAGCAATTTGGAACTCTGCTCTAAAAGTTATCAAACTGTGCACTCCTGGGCTTATATCCCAAAGAGATCTTAAAGAAGGGAAAGTGACCTGTATGTGTGAAAATGTTTGTGGCCCCTTTTCATAGTGACTAGAAACTGGAAACTGAGTGGATGCCCATCAATTGGAGAATGGCTGAATAAATTGTGGTATATGAATGTTATGGAATATTATTGTTCAGTAAGAAATGACCAGCAGGAGAATTTCAGAAAGGCCTGGAAAGACTTACATGAATTGATGCTTAGTGAAATGAGCAGGACCAGGAGCTCATTCTATACTTCAACAACAATATTATATGATGATCAATTCTGATGGACGTGGCTCTTCTCAACAATGATGAACCAAATCAGTTCCATTTGTTCAATAATGAATAGAACCAGCTACACCCAACAAAAGAACTCTGAGAAATGAGTGTGAACCATTACATAGCATTTCCAATCCCTCTGCTTTTGTCCACTTTTTGATTTCCTTCACAGGTTAATTTTACATTATTTCAAAGTCCAATTCTTCTTGTGCAGCAAAATAACTGTATGGATATGTATACATACATTGTATTTAACATATACTTTAACATATCTAATATGTTTTGGTCTACCTGCCATCTGGGGGACTGGGTGGGGGGAAGGAGGGGAAAAGTTGGAACAGAAGGTTTTACAAGGGTCAATGCTGAAAAATTACCAATGCATATATCCTGTAAATAAAAAGCTATAATAAAAAAAATAAAGATATTACCATGCCAAAAAAAAGAAAAAAGAAAAGAAAAATCCTCATTCAGATAAATTAAATGATCAGAATCCATTATCAAATTTCACCAAAACTCTTACTCTGGCTCTGTGTCTGAGGGGGAAAGGGTATTAGGTACAGGTCACTACCCTACCTCAGAACAAAGTCATTCCCATACTATGTCCGCAAAACCACCTGGGACACTCAAACTCTCTACTTGCCCTTGAATGAACTGATAAATTGTTCTCTTACTTTCCTGCAAACAACCACTAAAACCACTCTCACATTGAACTCTTGGCCAAAGAAAATACCCTTTTACTCTGTTCACTACAACATATAACCAGAATATATTCTCATAGTTTCTAGCTCTCATTCCATGCTTTTTAGATTATGGCCCTGAGGTCACTCATTCAACCTCCACATTGCATAATACCAGACCTTAGGCTACTTTCTAAAGCTTCTAAATAACCCCTTTGGAATGAAAGCTCTTACAACTCTTTATAGTTTCTGAAGCACATCATTTTCTTTCATTTCCCTTCTCAACCTCACAGAGTTTAAACTTCAGCCAGCACACATGAACTGACAGTGAGAGGAGGTAATCTAGAAATAATTGGGGTAACGGGAAAGTTATCCTGAGACTGAGATTTTTCCCTATATAATCTAGATATAAAGAGCAAATCTTTAAAATGATAAATTGTGACAAAACTGTCACTTTACATTAGTAAATGAAGTTCTTCACTGGGAGTTCTCTACACAAATAAAATCACAGGTATACTTCTCCAGGGGGGAAACAAAGGAACTCAGAATCTGCCTACTCTTTGAAGATCCTTAAAAAATATTGGGTAATGTGGATTTTTTTTTGGCCTCCTCACTTTTTGATAACATGTAGCATGCACTGTCAACACCTCATATACTGGCACTTACGCAGTTCTATCATCTAGTCTTCTCTTATTGTCCCATGAGTTTAAGTTTCATTGAAATAGTGCAGCTTAATGGATAGAGTGCTGGTTTTACAACTAAAAATAACTTGAGTCAAGGACAGCAGCTTTTGATTCCTACTGTCTGTGTGATCCTGGTTAACTCATTTATCCTTTTAGTGTGCTAGAAAACTCATAAAGATTGTAATTTGCAAAGAAGATGTCAAATTGCATTGGTACCTGTCTTCCTGACTTCCAGATCAACTTTTTCTCCACTAAATCAGTCTTAAAAGGCTACACACATGCACACACATATATGTGATTTGGGAGCATTTATCATACCATAACCATAATACCATAATATTTCTCTGCTTCCTCATTCTCTAAAACAGAAGTTGGTGTTATAAGCTACAGTAAACTTCATGATGTTTTTTTTTTGTTATGCTTATTATCAACTCTTATAGGAGAAGTGACCAAATGTCCCATGAAATGATATTTCTTGTGGCCTTGTCAACTTCTTTATATCTAGGAGAATATGTGAGCAATGCTTTCTTATAGTTATGAATTCCCTATTCCTTTGGGTTTCATTTATAGCAGAAATATCAACCTTGATAAGATCCATTTTTCTCTAGTAATATGTCATCTTACTGGATAAGGCCAAGAATCTTGCCTCTAGACTATCGCCATTTAGATTAATGTTTATAGATAATTTAAATATTGTATATCTCATTATCATCTGCTTCATTAGCCATTCTTTTTGTCACTATGACTGTAGAAATGAAAGAAGACTGAGACATTTTGTCATGAAGTGCAATGGCTAAAGGGTTTGTAACCAATTGGCCAGCCTAAAGTTGATGAATCTGACAATAGTTTTCCTAGCTGGACCTCAAAAAACATAGATGTACTTTCTCTATTCTGGTTTCATGCTTCACTTGATTATGCATACATTTATCATCAGAAAGTCATTGAACAGGATTATTTCTGTGATTACATATTCTATAGAATCCTAAATGATTTTAATGATTATAATGAGAGAGAGCTTGCTATAAAAAAACCTGAGACATACTTTCCCATACTCAATAAATTTTAAGTACAATATGATCTTATATTTTCTACATCTTTCAGTTAATTGTGAAATGACAAAGATGTAATCCATCGTTGAATATTGCTTGTATGGATTTACTAGTGCCAGTTCTTATCAGCTCATAGGAGTTTATTGTTGTTTTTGTTTTTCCTGTTGTTTGTTTTTTGTAACAAAAAAGTTATTGTTAGCAGGAACATAATATTTAGAAAGGATGGGCTGAGTGCTATGTTTTTTAAGTTTAAATTTTAATTTATTTTTAATTTGTGGAATAAAACAAGCATTTCCATAACACAGTATAATTAAAAATATGATTGCATATGAAACTGAAAATCTATTACAAGTGTTTATTGTTAAAATTTCAGAACGAACATTTAATTCTAAGAAATTGGCAAATACTATAAATTTAAGCTAATTTATTGTTTCATTTATTGTCTGACTTAAAAAGATGTTAATAACATAGGTAAGACTTAAAAATGTGTTGTGCCACTTCTCAGAAAACCAGTTGTTTAATAAAACTGATGATTTATGAAAGACTTTCCTACTAATGCTTTCATTAAGAATATCTTTGATTTGTGTATCATGATTCTTAGAAACATTTTATTTAGGTGAGAGTATTCCCATATAGCTTGCTAATTGTTAATCTCTTGGTCATCTTTTGTCAAAATTACTAAAGTCCACAACATTTTCCATGATTTTAGTGTCTTCCCCTACTTCAGATATCTTTTTTTATTGGTCAATAACCTCACAATTATCTTGTCCCCAGTATCTTTCTTCTCTATCTACTCTTGGTTCAATTAAGTTGCTTTTCTTGGCTTTTTTTTTAGTGCCATTTCAGCCTCCTCTCTAAGAACTTTGGGAGCTATGGGTCATCATGTGGTAGTTTCTCTATTTCTGGTGGAGAAAACAGCTCATTCAAGTGATTTTTGCAAATTTCTTCTCTTTTTCTTCTGTTTTTAGTCCTCTTCCATTTTGATCCTTTAATACCCATGGGATGACTTTGCTGAGTTGGATAGCTTGTTAAGTTTTCTATAAACTGGTTTTACCCTTCACTATTTCTCTCTCCTTTATGATGTGATTCTGCTTGTAATCATCCATCATCCCTCTTTGTAAGATTTTACAGACCAATTTATATTTTAACCTGTTGTTTCCTTTTATAGCCACCTCTGTTATGTAAGTAAGGCAGATGGTTGTTGATGAAGGTGCTTTTTGGCCTTTGGTTTTCTTATTGTAGAAACTAATTCACGGTGGTAGAACTTTTGGGTGAAATTATTTTAACATGATTAGGCATCAGAATGGAACTTTGTGGAAGATTATTGAGTACTTGGGGGGGGGAGAAGTCACAGATTATATTACTCAAAAGCAACTAATATTCAGACTCTACCTTCATGCCTCCTCCCCCTCCCTAATTCAAATCCTCTTTGGCCTTCTTTCCTCTAACTGATATGTATTTTTTTTTGGTTTCTCTTGGTTCTTTGTTTTTCTCACAGTCCAAGGTAGCTTATTTCACTTTAAAAGAGTTTGTATTGTTAAGAAATGTATGCTTCTATCTAGCTGAAATCTACCTCTCAGCAGTTGTACCCAGTTGTCTTATATTCTCTGAGGCTAAGCAGAAGACATCAGATATCTTTTTTATATGACTGCTCTTTAAATAGCTGAATATAGGATGTTCTTTCTGTGTTGTTTCTTCTCCAGGGTATACATTCCCAGTTACTTTAACTAACCATCATAATTTATGGTTTCCAATTATCTGTTTTCTGTATATGCTCCAACTTATCTCTGTCCATCCTAAAATGTGAAATCTAGAGTCACTACAATACTACATATATGATCTAATCTGAATAGAATACAGTGAACTGTATCTTTCTCCATTCTAGAAACTATGTTTCTATTGTCTTTTTTTTTGGGGGGGGTGGTAACAATGTAACATTGTTAATGCATATTAAACAGTTAAAAATCCTAGATCTTTTTTTTCAGTGAATTTTCATTACTTTTTTCATGTTATTTTTCTCTCAAATTCAAATTTAGGGCTTTACACTTGGCACATTATAGTTTATTTTATTGGAATTGATATAATTCTAGTCTATCAAGATTTTTTTTCCCATTCAATTGTTTTTCAAGATATAAGCCATCCCTCTCAGCTTTGTGTCATAAATTTGGTAAAACCATGCTATCTCTGTTCTTATTTCAAATATTGCTAAAAGATAAGATCAACTTAGGGTCACTCATATAATAAAACATTTATATTAGCTCTTTTTGTAGTGGAAACTAAGGGAGTGTATGTGTTGGAGAATGGCTAATAAATTATAGTTTTTGAATCTAATTATATATTATTGCATTGTAAAAACTATGAAATTTATGTTCAGAACTGACTTATCAGAAAGTGATTTATCAGAAAACTATCAGAAAACTTAGCAGAAGTAATCAATGATAATTCCAGAGGACTGATGATGAAGCATGCTACCTGCTTCTTTTTTTATTTTTAAAATTTTATTAAAGCTTTTTATTTACAAAACATATGCATGAGTAATTTTTCAGCATTGATGCTTGCAAAACTTTCTGTTCCAAATTTTTCCCTCCTTACCCCCAACCCTCTTCCCTAGATGGCAGGTAGTCTAATACATGTGAAATATATTAAAATATATGTTAAATCCAATATCTATATATACATATTTATACAGTTAACTTGCTGCACAAGAAAAATCAGGTAAAGAAGGAAGAAAAAACCTGAGAAAGAAAACAAAATGCAAGCAAACATCAACAGAAAAAGTTAGGGTCGTATGTTGTGCTCCATACTCAGTTCCCACAGTCCTCTCTCTGAGTGCATATGGCTCTCTTCATCACTGAAGAATTGAAACTAGTTTGAATCATCTCATTGTTGAAGAGAGTCTCAGAATTGATGATCAGCATTGATTATTAGATAGTCTTCTTGTTGCCATATATAATGATCTTCTGGTTCTGCTCATTTCACTTAGCATCAGTTCATGCAAGTCTCTCCAGACCTTTCTGAAATCATCCTGTTGATCATTTCTTACAGAACAATAATATTCCATAACATTCATATACTGTAATTTATTCAGTCATTTTCCAGTTGATGGGGACCCATTCAGTTTCCAGTTTCTAGCTGCAACAAAAAGGGCTGCCACAAACATTTTTGCACATGTGGGTCCCTTTCCCTCCTTTAAGATTTCTTTGGGATACAAGCCCAGCAGAAACACCGCTGGGTCAAAGGTTATGCACAGTGTGACAACTTTTCAAGGATAGTTGCAAATTACTCTCCAGAATGGTGGGATCCTTTCACAGCTCCACCAAAAAATGCTACCCACTTCTTGACAGAGATGATGAACTTATGGTGCTGAATATGTCAGACATTTTTGTACACATCAATACAGGAATTTATTTTACTTTCCTGTGCATATTTGTTACAGTCTTTTGAATTTTTTTTTCAGATTTTTCTGCACTTGAACTTTTTTGTTTTATATTATCTTTTTATTTTTCAAAATACATGAAAAGATAGTTTTTTTAACATCCACCCCCACAAAACCTTGTATTCCAAATTTTTCTCCCTCCCTTCCCCTAGATAGCAAGCAATCAATATAGATTAAATATATGCAGTTCTTCTAAACATAGTTCCATATTTATCATGCTGCACAAGAAAAATCAGACCAAAAAGGGGAAAAAAAAGGAAAAGGAAAAAAACAAGCAAACAACAACAACAACAATAACAACAGCAAGATAGATGAAAATACTATGTTCTAATCCACATTCAGTTCCCATAGTCCTTTCTCTGGATGTAGATGACTCTCTCTATCACAAGACTATTGGAATGGCCCTGAATCACCTCATTATTGAAAAGAGCCAAGTCCATTACAATTGATCATCACATAATCTTGTTGCAGTGTACAATATTCTCTTGATTCTACTCACTTCACTTAGCATCAATTCATATAAATCCAGATAATTTTGAAATCAGCTTGTTGATAATTTCTTATAGAACAAAAATATTCCACTATATTCATGTACCATAATTTATTCAGCCATTTTTCAACTTATGGGTATCCATTCAATTTTCTGTTCCTTGCTCCTGCAAAAAGGGCTGCTACAAATATTTTTTTCACATATAGATCCTTTATCCTTTTTATGATCTCTTTAGGTTACAGGCCTAGTTAGAGATACTGATGGATCAAAGGATATGCACAGTTTGATAGTCCTTTGGGCATAGTTCCAAATTTCTCTCCAGAATGGTTAGATCAGTTTCCAACTCTACCAACAATGTATTAGTGTCCTAGTTTTTCCACATCCCCTCCAACATTTATCATTATCATTTTCTGTCATCTTAAAGGTTTTTTATTGTTATTTGTTTGTTTCTAAGAGTAGAAGGGAATGAAAGTGTGAGAAGGAATAAGTAAACAACTCCTCCCCTCCCAAAAGAAAAATGGTCATTGAAGCACTTTCTTTAAAAATGCAGAGTAAAGAACAAAGAAAAAATAAGAAAGATTTTCAAGCAAGACAGCTTTTTAAGCTACAGGTTGACATTATTCTATATAATAGTTATCAACTAAGTGTCATTTGCTGTTCAGTCATTTTAGTTACGTCCAACTCTTTGTAATACCATTTGGAATTTTCTTGGCAAAGATACTGGAATAGTTTGCCATATTCTTCTCAAGTTTACTTTACAGATAAGGATCTAAGCAAACAGGATAAAGTGACTTGCTCAGGGTCACACAGCTACTAAGTGTCGGAGGCCAAATTTGGACTCAGGAAGATTCATTCAAATTTCAAGCTTGCTGCTTTATCAACTGTGTCACCCACCTGCTGCTCTATATTGCATATAATTGGACAAAATATCTTCTGATAGTCTTTTTAAAATTTTATATTCAATTCTTGTTGGCTCTCTTCCAAAATTTTTAATACGGTTTTATTTCCTTTTCTTTTTACTAATTCAGACTGGCAGTTTATCAGTTTATCTATTTTCTTTCTATTTTAATCAGTTCCTAGTTTAATGAATTCAGTGTTATTGTTTTGCCATTCATTTTTTTAATCTTTGATTTTTCAGGATTTCTATTTTGGTGCTTTGTTGGTATTTTTTGATTGGTTAATTTTGTAATGTTTTTAGAGGCATTTACAATTCATCAGTCAGTTCTTTTCCTTTTTTATTCTTGACTGCATTAAGAAATATAAATATTCCTCTTAGAACTACTTTATTTCTATCCCAAGTTTTGGTATATTTTCCCACTGTTGTCATTTTCTTTGATGAAATATTCTTTGGTTTCTATTTCTTTGATTGACTAATTCGTTAACATTCAGCATTTTTTCATAGATAAATTTTACTTGGCATGACATCTATCATATACATTTCTTTCTACTTGCATATCCACCACCTTCCTAGAGACTCTCATCAGCTCTCATCTGGATTCATAAAATAGATTTCTTACTTGTTTACCTTTCTCACATCTTTCTGCTCTTTAGTTCATGGTCTTCTTAGCTGCCAAAATAATTTTGCTAAAATGCAAGTCTGATCATACCATCTTCCTACTCACTAGATTCTAATGCCTTTCAGTGAACTTCAGCATCAAATAGAGAGACCAATTTGACATGACATGTGAAAGGAAAGCCCTTCACAATCTATTTCCTTCCTACCTTTCTAGTCTTCTTCAGGCACTCTATGGTCTAGCCATTCTGGTCTACTTGCTATTCTATAGTGTTCTGTGCTTTAACCTCCCCTTTTCAGTTTCCTTTTTTTCCTACAAAATTTTTACCAAATCCTACTTTATGTAGGAGGCTTTTCCCTAGTTCCTGTTGCTACTAATATCTTCCCTTACAATAATTTTACATTGGATAAGTCTTGTATGTACCTGGATACTTTGTATGTTCTCTTTCCCATTAGAATATGAACTCCATGAGGTCCACAACTGTTTTTTCTTGTCTTTCTTTGCGTGTACAATGTCTGACACATAATAAATAATTGTTTATTGACTGTTGAAATACTGGCAGGGTTGGAGATATACCTACTTATGTTATGCCACAATTTCCTTTGATTATTCTACCTCAATTCCCTGAATTGTTCTGCCTGGTTGCAACTTCCCTTCTCCTAATCATCAAGACTGATATAACTTAGGGCTAGCTACTTTAAGTTTATAAACTGTAAATGTTTAATCTAGATAAGGAGAAAGACCTTCTATCTTAGACATCATGACCCCAGACCTTCCCACCTTATCAGAATGTCCTGCGCTCACTCTGCCTCCTCCATCCTGTCATTGTTCTTCTTAATCACTAAATCCTATAAAGAATCTCTGGAATCATACATTTGATATTGGATACTTGGAGATGAGAGTCCAATCCAGTCAATTAATTACACTTTCTAATAAATTAAATTATTATAACTCTTTAATCTCTATCCTGCCTCAGTTTCTCCAGCATTACACTTAGTGGGGTCAGAGAAGGGAAACATTGAGTTACGAACTGAGAACTGAATTTGACTTTTGGCATATATCCAATTAGCAATGTTATCTTTGACAAGTAATTTGTCCTTTGGATGTTTAATACTTTTATGGACTCATTAGAGTATTATGAGACTACAAAAATATTTCGTATCATTGCAAAAGTGTTCTGAAAACTAAAAAAGATCCAAAATCAAGGTGGTAGACCCAGGCAGTGCTTTTGTTACTTTAACCCAATATCCCTGCTTGCTCATTAAAGGAACAACTTAGTTAATGAAACTTTCTAAATTATTGAAAAACTGATTAGTATTAATTATAAAGATTACATGATAATAAGGACTTATTAATAACATATCAATCAATATCAACTGAAGATTTGTTATTTAAAGAGTTTGATACCAGGAAATTAGAAGTTTGATACCAGGAAAATAGAAATTGATGAAAAAAGAGAAAACCAGTTGGCTGAGGTGTAGACAACATATCATAATTAATTTTATTTTGTTTGAAAAGCATCCTGTACCAGAGTAGATATGAAATCCCTCACTATCCTTCTTTTCTGACAAATAAATAAAGAAGGAGGTTTAAATATTATAGCTGAACAACAAAGTATATTTAAATAGAAACATACATGTTTTTAAAATGGTAATGGAGTAATATAACTGGATTGCTCTTTAAATTAAGTGAATTTGTATGTCTGCTTTCTCTTAATGGAATCAGTTTTGATATACCCTTTGTTCATGCTGTTTCTAGCTTCAATATAAGGGTTCTTTGTATTAACTTTTTAAAGTTACATTACAAAGAGGTTTTTAAGATTTCCCAACAGGCTTTTATTTAACCAAGGCTTTTGATCTCAAACCTGCTGGGGCCTAGTGAAATCCTTACCAATTCTCTAGTAACTCCTCACTATTGGAATTTGAAAAGACCCACCTGAAGGATTTAACTCCCTGTATGGTTTCAGCCATCCTTTAGATCACTCTATTCATGCAGACAGCAAGGGGGTCTAGGGCACCCTTTGTGATCTGCTAAGTAGCCTAAGGTGCCCTTTGCATAAGTTGTACTCCTGAGGAAATAAAAATCAGGAGGACACAAACCTATATACCTTATTTCCTGCTATCTTTAGTTAAAGGAGGAGCACAGGGGGTCTGCTTAACATCCTTTGCTACCTAAATACCTTTTGGACATGGGAACTCAATAAAAGAACTTTCATTGCATCCATTACCCTACTGTGGTGCATAACAAATTAGATTTAAAAGGGTACTTTTCCCCTTACAGCTATTTCTATCATTTTCTTTAAAATTTCAATTTAGTGTCTAGTGACAGACTGTTGTACAATGTACATTTGAACTATATAATGTCAATTATGCTAACAACATTATTTCAAAAGAATTAGTTACATTAAGTTATAGATAAAACATTTGGGAAAAGATGTGGTTAGAGTTAAAGGGGGGGCACTAGGGAATTTATGATACTAAAAAAGGCAAAAATAAAACAAATGTGTCTTTTATCATTAATTTCCTGTCATATAATTAAGAGAAAAAATATCTTTTCCTTTTTGGTTTCAGAGCCCATTTTATATTCTTTTACAGCTGAAAATAAATCAATGTTAAATTTACTTGTTGACTCTTCCATGTGTTTTCTTGTAACTTAGAGAACAAATAAAATAATTTCCAGAAAGGTCACATTTGGTAAACTATTTTTAAAGTTTGTTTATTAAATCATTTAAATGAATCCATTATCCATAGGTTTCTGAGCAGTGAGAAGAGATGTAAATAAACAAATTTTAATAAAATGCAATGTTTGAAAAACTAGGATATATCCAACTAGAAATGCTCATTTTGTACCTATTTCTGCAGTTTGCTACAGGCAGATGTCTTTGAATTCAGTTAAACATGATTGTGTATAAATTGTACCAATTATGCTTTAGAACCCTTGAGTTCACCCAAATGGAGCATTTTTGGTGATGATATTTGCTGCTTCATTAGTCTTCAAAATATTGGTAGACACAAATGCACCTCAGAGGCATTTCACAAATCAAGGAAGTTAGAGTGAGAAGAGACTTCAGCAGCCATTCTACACCCACTGTACCAGGAAGGAATCTCCATTATAACATACTTGACAAACAAAACAAAACAAAACAAAAAACCAACAACCCCCAAAAGAAAACATTCTTGACAAGTAGATATTCAACTTCTGCTTGTTTCTACTACTTAAATATAAAGATAAATTCATTTCATTGATATAACTTGAATCTTCTTTAGACTTGCATATGATGTAAGTTTTTTTTTTTCGAGCTTTTGAGTTTCATGTTCATGAACCAGTGAACATTATCTTATGGATATTTTACTGTCATTGAATTAGATGTTATTCTCCATCCCTAGCCACCAAAGGTTCAAGTAATCTTTAATTCATTTTGCTAGACTAAGTTAAAGAATTCATCTCAGCTTTAAAAATATATATAAATTGTCTAAAAGTTAAGACATTTGGGACTACCTTGTATTAGCATTTAGTATTCACTATCACTTGCGATCTCCTAGAACCTACATGTATTTTCTGTTACTTGAAATTAGAGACTCAATATAGTTTGGCTTTTAATTCTCAAGATTTTAGCTTGGATTTTAAAGGCAAAGGAAAATTGTCCCAAGTATTGAACAAATAGCAGAAAAAGTCCAATTTTGTACAATTTCAATAATATTGGCTAGATTGTATTAAATAGCTATTAGAATATAATACTGTTTTCTGTCTTTAAACAACCACCACCACCACCATCACCTGACTCACAAAGTGTAAGATTTTGTGGAGTTTTGTTCTGTGGAAAGGGAATTTGAAAAATAATTGTAGAATGAAGAGCATGGTGGAAATCATGGAGAATTTTTTGATTTTGATGATTTTTATGGGCCATCTAAACCAATTATTCTCTTTGAGGTGATGATTCATCATAATTCACATTAGGAAAAATTATGAAAATAGGAAAAAAACCCATTAAAAACAATGAATGATTTTATTTCCATAAATACAACATTTTCCAGAATTTCAATTATGGAAAGCTAATTTTCTTTCTCCTTCCCTTCTTTTCTTCCTTTTTTTCTTTTCCTCTCTTTCCCCTTTTCCCTCCCTCTCTTCCTTCCTTCCTTCCTTCCTTCCTTCTTTCCTTCCTTCCTTCCTTCCTTCCTTCCTTCCTTCCTTCCTTCCTTCCTTCTTTCCTTCCTTCCTTCCTTTCTCCTTTCTTTTCCTTCCCTTTCTTTCTTCCCTTTCTTCCCTCTTTCCTTCCTTCTTCTGCTATATGAATTACATCATATAGAATTTTTTCACTGTGAGCCTGAAGCATCATGGTCTGTTAATCTTCCCAGTGTAGGTCCTACTTTATCTTACAGCTGTGCTTTATTTTATATGAAATTTATATGTATCAGAGCACAAATCTTAACTCTTTTTTGCTTTTGATATTTTGGTTTTTAAATCTTAGAAATTCTCTTCAATGTATGAAAAAGGCCATTTTTGAACTTATAAAATACTTACACAGACACACAGTGCACTCTATATTTCTATGAAAAGACTATAGGATTTTATTCTGGATCTACAAAAGGAATTTGATATACTACTGGGCTAAGCACCAGGATTTGGCTGGCTCTAAGTATCACTTCTTATATTTCTGCATTTAAAAAATTCAGGAACGGGTAATACATTAAAAAAAAGCCTTTTTCCAAAGCTTTGCTTATGGATATCATATTATTTAGAAATGTAATCGAGAACATTCTTTGTAATCAAGGGTGAGTCAAAGAAAATGGCATCTAATAGAACAAGTCAGCCAGACAGAAAACTTGACCCAACACCAAACTCATTGTCAGTTTCACAGCTGCCACATCAACCAATGAGACCTGAGAGGAAGCCAGCCAGGAAGTCAGGTGCTGATACTGGAAAGTCTCTGCTCCAGATCAGTTGGCAGTTGGCCCTTCAGCTGCTAGACAACCCTAGTATGGGCCCAGGGGGGTTGGAATTGGTTTTGGACCACAGGAGGAGGATGAATTGAAGTATAACCAATACTGTCAACAACAAGATTGTCAAGTTAGACTAATAATATATTCATGGGAATATATATTGGTTTGCAGTTGTAGTTCTCTGAGGAGGGAGGAGGGCTTTAGGAAAAATGTTATATTCTTATAAATATAATTTATATACATATAGATGGAAACCAATTACAACAAATTAAACATAGACTTCTTTTAATCTTCAGCAATTTAGACAGCAGAAGGTCTTGCCAAATGAAAAATGGATAGAAATATGACTGCGAGGTTCAAGTTGTTGGATGGGATAGAAGAGTGAAGCAATTCAGATTTAGAAAGAGGTAGAGCTGAGGTGTAAACTGTGTGAATTTCTGAGGTTTGACATTAGAAACCGGAGATTTGAGGCTGGGCATTGTGACACACTTTTGAAATCTCTGCTACTGGGGAGACTGAGGCTGGTAGATAGCTTAAATTCAGGATTTCTGAAATACACTAAGACTAATGTAGATTTTTGTGTCAGCACTAAGTTAGGCAGAAACCAAAACTTCCTAAGAAGTAACAGATCTTACCAGGTCAGAAATAGCAAATCAGAGCATCCATTCAGATCAGCAAGGGGATTCAGTCTGTGAATAACTGGACTTTGTAGTTTCAGCTAGGACAATATATAGATATCTTCTCATAAAGTGTATCTGTTTTATTTCCATCAATAGAGAAGAAAATCAATGTGCCAAGAAGTTATTTTTTATGATTAGCCATTTGGCATGTTATATGTATAGTCAAGGACCCTGTTGGTGTCATTGTATTAGACAACAAGCATTTATTAATCTCTTACTATATACCAGATTTTTTGCTAAGTATTGGACTATTGCTAGGCACACATACAGTGTGGGAATGGAAGGGAGAACAGACTCCATCTGCCTACAGACTCAAATGAAGCCTCATAAATGGCCTTCAACCATTGTTAAACTGACTGGCTCAGATTCTATTTCAGTTTTATTCAGTCTCACAGAAAAAAGAAACCTGAAAAGGCACATGGCTTTCACAGAGACCCAACAACCCAGATCCTTTTCCTTTGACACAACCTAGTAGAATATTGATTAAAGAAAAAATATGAAGATTTTTTAAAAATGGGGAAAATAAGACTAGAACCATAATAGAATTTTGCAGAGATTAGATTCAACTGAGAACTTTTCTAGTATTTTCTTCTTCAGAAATAGGTCTCTGTAGAGCTCTCTCTCCACCTGTTGAAGAGCAGGTCCAGTGAACCTTAACCAGCAGTGAATGATATACAAGCTAATTTGTTTAGTCGGGGCAGTGCTATTGATCCTATATGAGAAGGGCTGCCTTCTTCACTGTTATTGTAGATATGGATTGTGGTCCTTTAGGAGAGCTTTGTAGAGAATTCTGATAGTCCGTTATCTACTTTAGTCCAAAGCCTCTTCTATGGCTTCTGCTGTGATGATGACAATTTCAGGTAACCATCATTTTTCTTGACATCCTCTGAGGATCAGTGTTCTTAGGAGAGTTACATTTACACTGGGTCTCATAGGTGGATTATTGCAGGATACCTCTATGTAATTTTCTTTTTGCTGTATTCCAATATATCATGCATAGTATGCAAGCTTTTTAGAGGCAGAGACTTTTATTTCTGTCTTTGTATCCCTAATACTTATCACAGTGCCTGATGCATAGGAGGAACTTAATAAAATAGGAGGTACTCCTTGATTGATTGTTTAAAGTTCTTTAGCAAAATGTTTACTTATCTATTTCATGATAATTTATTATTTATCAAATACCAAATGATGGTATTAAAATATAGTGTCTAAACCAGCCCGAGTGCTTGATCTTAGTGGAGAAGTGATGAAGGCAGGAGAGCCACCATGATTCTGGTCAAATCTTCTCTTCTGTGGCTGGGTTTGTCCCCAGTTTATATACTCTATTACAATGAAATTAATTCATCATACTGAGTTAAGGCCAATCATTATATCACTAGGGAACCATTATTTGTTGTAAGAATAAATCAGTCATACTGAACTAGAACTATTAATCACCATGCTAAACTAGATTAACCATTGTCTTATTAATTCCACTGAGTTAACACCTTGTTGTAAGAATCCTTGGCTCAAGTATATTTCTCCAGAGTTCTGGCCCATTACATGAACCCAAGTCATTTTGGGCTTAAAATCCTGTTTTCTCTACTACATAATGTTGCCTCATATACACATGCACAAACATAGGTACATATGTGTATATAAAAATACATACATATAGGTTGTAATGAGTGCGTACACTCTTGTGTGTATTCTTAGTCTTTTGTTGACCATGTGGGAATTTGGTGGCCAGCTTGTAGGCATGTGTGACTCAGTGGATTATACCAAGACATGATGAAGAGACCCTAAACAGGCTGCAGAGCCAGAAGAGATATTAACAGGGAGGTACAAAATTAAGCTTTTGGATCCTCTGAGCTTTCTTCCTTCATATTGACCATCCTCTCCAAAGCAAAAGCTTTCATTGCCATTTGTCAGATCTTTACTGAAATCTAGGACTTCTAGACCATTTGAACTTACAAAATTGTTTCTAAATTAGTGGACAGACCTATCTTGAGGTCCTTATTTGCATAATGCCAAGAAAAAAACTAATAGAGAAGGGCAAAAGCAGGCAGGGGCCATGGCATAAGCCATGGTACCAGGCTAGAGAGCAATAGGTCCTTCCTTGTTCCTCACAAAAATCATACAATGGTACCTAGAATGTTGCAACTAAGAGGGAAGTTACAAAAGAAGAGACTTAAAGATTACCTCTTGTACCTTTTTTGAGTAACCAACTTTGTAGCTACTTAGGGGACTCCTCATCTTGTGGTATGAATTCCTGAGTCATACGTGATTGGAAGCTGAGTTCAAATCCCAACCCTGACACTTACTGGATGACTTTAAGTAAGCCAATTAGTGTCTCATAGCCTTGGTTTCCTCAAATATAAAACAAGAGAAGCTATATTAGATGGCCTCTAAGGCTCCTGCTTTTAAATCTATGGTCCTATGATCCTTTGATTTATAGCTTCCACAAGGTAGATTGAAACCAAGAATATCTTATCTTGTGCCGATTTTGTGCAATTCACATTACTCTGGGACAGACTAAAGATCGAAAGAGAAGACACAGATGTTCCAACATGATATTGTCCATTCTATAATGGCTTCTGTAATTAAAGAATCTGTACCAAGTAAAATACATTAATCATAGTAGATATTCCATATATATTTTCTATTAATCTTTGGAGATTAGAATTCTTAAATTATGTCTGTTACCTTCTCTCTAGATTTAAGTACTGTTTCACGTATTTCTTGATCTAAAGGTCTCTATATAAAGAAAATGTGTGAAAATGTGATCCTTTAAGAAATGTATCTATTGAGAGAGGTATGCCTCGCACATGTTGGGTGATTCACACATGTTTTTTAAATTTAAATACAATCAGTAGATACTATAATGTTATTATAAGAGGAAAAATACCTATTTCTCCAGAGATTTTAATGAAATAGAATATAGAGGACAAACACATGAAATTTATAAGAATAAATATGGTATAATGTACCAACACATGCACATATCATAAATTCATCTGGTTTAAATGTATGATAATCTATACATAGTTAGTGGTTTGGGGAGTCTTCAGGAAGAGGGTGATTTTTATTATGGGAAAGAAGATTTCCAAACACTATTCTGGAATTGTTCATGATTAATAGAGAACAATGGCCTATTGGGAAAGCTCAGAGGTGTAAATGAATCAGCCCTGTGTAGTCAATAATCAGGTTGGTTTGGCTGAAACATAAAAACATGAGCTGGAGTAAAATCAAAATTAAGGGCAGTGGGGTATACCAGAGCATAGGAAAGGCTCGGTTGAAGAACCCCATAGAACACAAACAGGAGTTTAAATTTAATATAAAATGCTATAGCAATGGAGAGCAAACAGTAAATGTGAGTAGATCAAGAAATAAAGACAGGAGGACTTTCATCTGACAAGTCTTCATGTGAATCCTATGCAAGAATCAAGCATAGATGAAACAAGTTTAAAAGGAGAAAAAAAGGAAGTGAGATATTATACCCTTAATTTCACTTAGATGTGGCTCATTTAATTAGGTTGTTTAAAAGCAGTAAGATGGCTTCATCTGAAAACATGTGAAATAGCATCTTGCCTCCTGCAACCTTAGTGCAAATACTGACGAACTAAATTCATCAGTCCCTCCTCCTTTGCTCCATACAACCTAATTTACCCTTCCCAATATTGACATGACCACCTATGATACCAGTATCCTGTGAGCCTGACAATCAGATTGCCTCATCTCTGCTGCTATTACAACTCTAATTTCAATTGAATTCAACCCAACAGAACAGTTTCAAGGGCTAAATTTGGATCCAAAGACAAAAAGTGAAATCATCCCTGCCCTCAAGGAATTTACAGTGAGATTTGCAAGGAATTTGCACTGCACTGAATGCAGTGAGTGGAGAAGAGGAGATACACAGGTATACAGACAAGTGAGTGGGAAAGGAGAGAATACTATTAACTAGAAGTATCTAGAACAACCATGTGTTGTAGATGGCAGCTGAGCTAGAATTCTATTGGAAGAGATTAGAAGTGAGGGAATTGAGGGGATTAGAACAGCAAATGGTATTGGGAAATTGGGTGCACAGCAAATCCATCTTGTGACTTAGTTCTGGTGCTAGTTCAGTTCCTTTTCTAGCCAACTATGGGTCCAGTCCAATTTCTGTTTTATGAAGAAACTTCATTCAGTTGTGGAAATTGGGAGAAAACCTTATTGCATGGTTTGAACCCAGCTCTGTGTGACCAGGAAACTAGATTACTTTAGCTACTGTTTAGAGACCCTTAAGTAAGAATGTAGTCATGCTGACTAGAAAAAAATTGATGCAAGGAGTTTTCTCACAATTATACATTTCAAGGAACCTATGTGTCTTATTTGAAAACTGGCCATACACTGATGGGTCATTTATTGTTTTCATATTCTTCTGATTCTTTACAGATATCTGGAGAGAATGGGACACATCTTTTTTTTTTTTTTTTTTTTTTAAATTCAAGAAATTGCATCTGTTGGCTCTCCCTCTCCCAACTTGGAAAGTTCCTAATCTTTCCTCCTATTAGAAACCAGATTGCCTTATACTGTACCAAGATTAATTAATTGTTATTTGATAATTTTTAGTGAATAAAAGTTTTTCTCCCCCATATTTGGGGTCCAGTGCCAAAGCCAAGGAAAATTATTGGTCTTCATTTATTAGACAATTAGCATATATTGCTTAATAAGTTGATATGTTCAGAAGCTCAAACCTTTGTTTTCTTGTCATTTCATCTTTCACCTGCTACGGTAGGGAGTACATGAAAGACATGGGGGGCCTACTCTTACAGAGGCATGGAAGTTGAAAATAGAAGTTTATATATAAGGAATTGTTAGCAAGCTAGTTTTACTGGATCAAAGGGATCTTAAAAGAGATATGAAATAAGACTGGAAAGGTAGAGGGGCAATGGGAAGGGAAATGGGAGAAGTAATGTGGATTGATAGGTATTAGTAACTAGTTGGATATGGGAGGTGAGGCAGAGGAAAAACCCAATGAAGATTCCAAGATTGTGGCCCCAACTTATTTAGAGGAGGAGGAGGAGATTATGGAAAAAAAAAAACAGAAATGGAAAGTTGAGATTGAGATAGCGAGGAGGCATTTAGGTAGAGAAGTCCAGTTGACAATTAGGAATCTGAAACTTGAATTCAGGAGAGAGGTTAAAATTAAGAATAGAATTTGAGCATCATATGAATATAAATAATAATTGAACCTATGGGAAAAGATGAAATTCTTAAGAGTTTAGAGACAGAAGAAAAGACTGTCTAGAATAGGGCACCTCAGTTAACCTCTTAGCTTTAATTTGCTCATCGGTAAAATTAGGGACAATAATACTAATACTACTTTATATTACTGCATAGTTGTGGGGAATTATTTTATAAACCTCAAAGTGTTATTATTTATAAGAATGTTAGATTATATATAAGTATCTGGTGAAGTAGCAATGAAATCTAGTCTATGTGATACCTTGATTCCACCAGTGGTTGTGACTTTCCATCCTATGGGTTTATTTTAGAGTATCTCACCAGTTAAAGTTTAAGGGTTTGTCATAAGAAAAAAAAGAGGATAGTTGACATTTCCTCCTTTGTCCTTCCCATCTTCTAGAATGTTTCTCAGTTCTCGAAGGTTGAAGTGCCAGATGTTTCACCACACTGCACCATCTGCCTCCAGCTTATCAGGTAACCTTGAAATATTGCCAGTTCAGTTTCAAGTTCATGTCTCCAATGTCTTTTCACACCTTCATCTTCCATTGTCCTTAATCTGCAGCTTAAAATCCACTTAAAATTACTCACCTGTCAAATGCAATTCCACCATTTTGAATTTTATTTTTCAACATATTGCAATTAGTGTGATCATGTGACATATCTGTACTGCCAAACAGCAAATGGTTTTATTATACAAATCAATGGTGTCTCTTTAATAAATCTCTGGAGAAGTGGTAGGATGTAGTGGAAAGGACATTGGATGTTAAGTCAGCTAAGCTAGGTTGAAATCCCCTGTAATGCACTTTAAAATTGAAGTGTCTTTGGGCTAGTCACATCATTTCTTGGGCCTCAATTTCCTTATTTTAGGGCCCAGCTTTCTTAAATTGTGGGTTTGTGACTCTAAATGGGGTCTTATAACTGAATGCAGGGGTCAGGAGATTATGATTTATTATCAATAATCCTCCGAAAGGGTCCTGTATGTGCCAAAATGTTTGTAGCAGCCCTATTTGTAGTGGCTAGAAGCTGGAAAATGAATGGATGCTCTTCAATTGGAGAATGGTTGAGTAAATTGTGGTATATGAATGTTGTGGAATATTATTGTTCTGTAAGAAATGACCAGCAGGATGAATACAGAGAAGACTGGCAAGACTTACATAAACTGATGCTAAGTGAAATGAGCAGAACCAGGAGATCATTGATACTGTATGAGGATGTATTCTGATGGAAGTGGATTTCTTCGACAAAGAGATCTAACTCAGTTTCAATTGACAAAGGATGGACAGAAGCAGCTACACCCAAAGAAAGAACACTAGGAAATGAATGTAAACTGCTTGCATTTTTGTTTTTCTTCCTAGTTATTTATACCTTCTGAATCCAATTCTCCCTGTACAACAAGAGAACTGTTCAGTTCTGCACATATTTATTGTATCTAGGATATACTGTAACCTATTTAACATGTATAGGACTGCTTGCCATCTGGGGGAGGGGGTGGAGGGAGGGAAGAAAAATCGGAACAAAAGTGAATGCAAAGGATAATGTTGTAAAAAATTATTCTGTCAATAAAAACTTATTTAAAAACAAACAAACAAAAAAAAACCAGAGTGAGACATACAGGGTAAAGGTAAAAAAGGCTGGAGCAGAATCTATTATGCTTCAGGTAAAGTAAAAAAAAACAAAAACAAAAACAAAAACAAAACAAACAAACAAACAAAATACACTAATACATTGTTGGTGCAATTGTGGACTAATCCAACCATTCTAGAGAGCAATTTGGAACTATGCCCAGGGGGATAGTCAAACTGTTTATATCTTTTGATCCAGCAGAGTTTCTGTACTGGGTCTGTGTCCCAAAGAGATCATAAAAAAGGAAAAGGACTTACATGTGAGAGAGCTATCTCCATCCAAAAGGAAATCTGTGGGGACTAAATACAACATAGTATTTCCAAAAAAAAAAAAAAAAAAAAAATCCTTCCCTCCCCCCCCCCCCCACCTTTCTTCCTATTTTACTCTCCTTTTTCTTTCTTGTTCCTCACCTATATGTCAAGAAATATCCTAATCAGCCCTAGATGACACTGAGTGGTAAAAGAGAGAAGGGAGAACCTGGGAGGGATTTGTGATTTCTTTTGCCAATAGGAATCTTCTCAGTTCTCTAGGTCAGTTGTGGGGAAAGTGCTTTATAAACCTAGAGAAGAGGAAGAAGGAGGAAGGGAGTCTGAGAAAGAAGACAATTTGAACTTTGTCTACCAATTAAGAACTGACTAGTTTTTAGAGGATAATAGGGCAATATCTAGGGATAGGACATCTGGGGCTTTTTATGGGGTTATCTTTACTAGGGGGAGGGGGCACTTCCTTGTGGTCTTCCATGGAAATTCTCAGCTTGCTGGGCTGTACAGAGTGACTGCCCTGCTCCCTCTTCTGGTCCTGGGCAGTCACAACCCAGGGTCTATCACAATGGTGCCTCCCTCTTCCTTATTCTTTCTACTGCCCTCTTCGATTTGCTGCCTCCTGCTGTTTATTGG
The DNA here is from genome assembly GCF_016432865.1 of Antechinus flavipes. Lineage (NCBI taxonomy): Eukaryota > Metazoa > Chordata > Mammalia > Dasyuromorphia > Dasyuridae > Antechinus > Antechinus flavipes. Next base: position 371,658,139 of record NC_067400.1, on the reverse strand, counting down.
GTTGGGGATCATAAAAATGCCTTAGAGAAATAGGGCCAAATTTGGAGTATATTCCCCAGTCTCCTAGCTTACCTGTACCTGATTGGTGGAAAGAATGTTATCCTTGAAATTGTGATCAGAGTTTAATTTTATTTCATGTGCTAACTAGCTGTGTTGCTATTTAAAGTTATTTAAACTCTCCAAATCTCTATTTCCTTATCTGTAAAATGAAGCTTTTAATATCTGTATTTTGTAATTTTTAGGGTCATTTTAAGGGAAGAACTTTGCAAATCTAAAAGTGATATGCAAAGATGAGTTATTATTTTTTAAAATAGTTATAACTTTTTATTGACAGAACCCATGCCTGGGTAATTTTTTACAACATTATCCCTTGCACTCACTTCTATTCCGACTTTTCCCCTCCCTCCACCTCCTCCCCCAGATGGCAAGCATTCCTATACATGTTAAATATGTCACAGTATATCCTAGATACAATATATGTGTGCAGAACCCGACAGTTCTCTTGTTGCACAGGGAGAATTGGATTCAGAAGGTGAAAATAACCAGGGAAGAAAAACAAAAATGCAAACAGTTTACATTCATTTCCCAGTGTTCTTTCTTTGGGTGTAGCTGCTTCTGTCCATCATTGAGCAATTGAAACTGAGTTAGAAAAGATGAGTTATTATTTCTTGCTAATAGCAAATCCGTGGTACAAACTATAGGATGGCAATAATATATACATGTACATATATGCATAATGTACACATTATATATTATATGTATATATACTTTATTTATAATATCACTTTACTTTATGTACAGAATAAGGATAACTCAAAATTGATATTAAAATCTAAATTTCATATTCCTGGAACATTTGGCATTTTATTTAATATTTAAAGATCATTCAGTAAAGTCATACTGTTATGCTTCATCTTCATACAGTGGTGACTCTGGGCTCTCAAAACCTCTGCTAGTGGAATGCTTGCCAGGTCCTACCAAGCCGAAAAGTCTTTCATTATGGATGCACTGATCCAATGTATATTCATCATGGAAGAACCAGTTCAGCTAAGATTAGAAAGGCTTACCACCAAAAGATTGGGAATCAGATGATGATTTGTTTTGGACGTACCTAAGGCAAGTTTTTGTGGTTTGCATGAGAGGAGAGAGTATCCATGCTAATGAAATCACAATTCTTTTGAAGTATTGAAATAAGTATTTAGTGATTTAAAAAATCTTTCTGATATCCTTGCATGTATCTGTTATTTTTCTTTACCTCTTGTAGGAAAGTTTCTGACCACAAAATGTGTCAACTGATCACATTTTCTTTATTAATAGAACGATTACTATGTTACATATGACCACATTTCAATCTCCATTTGTAAATATCTTAACAACATTTAAGCTGTGTGTATGATTTATTAAAGACCTTATATAAGCTTTGCTTTGCTTCTATTTTTAGCCCCACAGAAAAGCAGGAATCATACAGCTCTTAGAATTATTGCAACAACAATTAATTCACATTTATGTAGAAATGTAAGATTACAAAGTTCTTGACACAATATCTCATTTAACCCTTATAATGGTCCTAGGAGAAAGGTAACACTAAGGTTACTGTCTTCACTTTATAAAAGAAAAATAATGAGAGAATTAGAGAAATGAAGTTATTTTCCAAAAGTTACATAACTTGTAGGAATCTATTGTGGGCCTAAGAACATAAGGTGCAAAGATGGACAGGACCCTGGAAATCCTTTTCTAATCATCTGATATTACAGATGAGAAAATGAGGTCCAGAGACATTACTTGGTTGCTCAGGGTTACATAGGTAATTCTATGAACACAGGTAATGAGTATGAGAGTCTGAGATTCAAAAACAGATCCTTTTCTCTCTTTGAAATGTACTTTCTACCATACCATGCTAAAGCTAGGTCGTCTGACTTCCACTTAGTGAGCTTTCTGCTATGCTATCTACATATGCTTTTATGTAAAAGAGATTGTACAGTCCAACTGTTGCTCTACATGACTTCTATTTTTTGGGTTTTATGTTTAAAAGCTTATGGAATAGAAAAAAAATCATCCTTGTATATCTATATGAATTGGGTACTTTTAAGGCTTACTCATGTGACTTTAAGTTCTTGATTTTATTTCTCCTATTATTTCTTACATCTTTCCACTTTAATTTCTACAATCAGAGCTAGAATGAATCTATCCATTTAACCCAATTCCCTCCTTTTGAGATGAGTGAACTTAGGCCATGAAAAATGAAATATATTTTCCAAGGTCACGAAAGGAGTGGTGGCAAAAAAGAAGTTAGAAAATAATGTGGAATCCTTCCCATTAGGACATCTAAAGAACTCCAGACAATAGCAAAACCCATCACAGAGTGGAAAATTTTAATGTAGTTTATCATTAATTGGCATACTGCATTTTAAATAACTTCCCTCTATTTTCCCACTAGTGATTTCAGAATTCTTTGGCATTGTGTTCTATGTTGTAGTAAGAAAGGATCAGGAAAGCAAAATCTATCGGACAGAAGATAAGACCAGTTGGTCTTCCATTTTGGTCCAAGCTCTTGGATCCCCAGATTCTGCACTTGGTAGCCAACCAGCCAGCCAATTTCAGTTTCCTTGTGGTAATATTGGCACAATAATTCTAATACTACTTACTTCACCAACTTCTTATTAAGAGCAAATGAAATGTTGACTATAAAGTACTTTAAACCACAAAGTCCCTATATTTTTAGTCCCTTCCTGTGATGTCATTGGTGTAGAGAACTCTGTGAGGAAACCCTCGGAACAACTATTTGGCAACTATTGGCAACTATTCCTCAATTTATACGATCTTGGAGAAGTGTCTTTGGTATTCAGAGGTTAAATGAATTCCCCAGGTTCACATCTATCAGTGGTAAGATTAGAATCCAAGCCTTCCTGATTCTGAGATAGTTGTTTTTCCACTATGCCAGACAATATCTTATTATTATTTGTTGATGTTTTCTAGTTGCTATTTCTATTCCTTCTCAATGCTCCCTTCACTTAAATGTGTAATGGTTCTTCATATAAGAAAATTGAAAGAAGCTTTCACTTCAAATTTCTAGGTTGCTGCTTTCTGAAATCAACTTTTTCCTTGAGTGTAATGAATATAGATCAGAAAATACACTCAGTCTCTAAACTTTAGACTACCTAATTGCACATAAGTTTGAAGCAGTTAAGCAGGAAGAGGATGTTTCTGGAGAATGAGGGTATTCCATTCTTTTTCTTGTGTGTCTTTCTCAAGTGAAAGAATAATGAACCAGTGTGAGATATTTTGGATTGGGGTGAAGTTCCTTGGATGGGTCTTAAATTGTTTAAAAAGCAGAACTCTCTCTCTCTTGTTTAACCAGGGCTCTGAATTCTCTCTTCCTTTTTAAAAGCCACTAAGGTTAAATATTAAGCCCCTGCAGTGAAGGACACCTGTATTTGCTAGTACCATTATGTAGCTATCCTGAAAACGTTTTACAGCTGTCTAAATTAGCATAATTAAATCCACATCAATTAAAAAAGCTCAATCACCCCTTTCCCCTTCACATGTAGATAGTAGCATTTGTCTAAGGTGGGAAGTAACAAAAGAACTTTTTAACAGCTGAAGACCTGGCTGAAAAGCAGAGTAATAGGATTTGTATATTGTCCCATAGTTCACCTTAACACTGGTAGAAGTGATTAGGGATAGCTGTTCAGCCAAAAGAGGTACAGCTGCATTTTGCATTTCAATTATGCTAGTACACAGGCCCAGGCATTAGAGATGTGCATTTTACAACATGCCTCTGCTTCTATTGCTCCTTTATCCCCCATTAATGAGGGTAAACAAAGCAGGCATTATGACTTTGGTCTTTTTCCTTTCCCCTAAACTGGGGAAGCCCTAGTGACCCCAGGGTAGCAACAAGACTGCACTGTGTGGCGCTAGCAAAGAGAATTCCTCCAGATGAGAACTGACATGGGGTTCAGGGGTTAATTTCTGGAACAGGCACATTTGCATACAAATGAAAAATGATGGAATTTTTGTTCTCCTAAATTTTCAATGTCATCAGCATCAAACAGCAGTCAGTGCTCCCTTGCTGTTTGAAGAATATTCATTACTTCAGAAGAAGGGGCACCTTGTTTGGCATTAATTTCAACTGCAGGTCAATGACTTAATTTTCTAAACTTCATCTAAAGTGCCACTCACTCTCGAATTCTGTATTCCTAATATGTCATTTCTCCTAATGTGTTTCTAGTAGTTTTTATTTTGGCCTAATATACTTTCCTAAACAACCTTTAAGTGGTTTGAGTCGCCTTATAACTGCTTTTTTGCTAGTTACCTATTTCACACTCCAGTGTCCTTTGAACCAAATTTAGTTGATGACATTTCTTTTTTCTGCTTTAAAATCAAGGTCAAAATAACACATTTCTACCTTTGGCCTGTGTCCAAAAGTTATAAGGTAGAGAGACAGCAAAGAATCAGATTTGTCAAGCTTCCAAGTATCTTCTGGATTAGGATCACAGGGTTTTGAGAGGGAAGAACTTTGGTCAAAAATGTTCTGGTGCTTCTGCCTCAGCAGTTGTTACAGGAAAGAGTTTTAACTTCCCTTCTGAGTCACTGATTCCCTGTGAGAGACAAAGAACAAGTTGCTTTAGTCTCTAAGTTTCTCCTTCTCTAAAATGTAAACATTGACATCTGTATCACTCAGGTACCAGAAAACTTTGTGAGTTCATATCTTCTGAACACTTTTTATGTTCTTTAGTTGACAGGGAACATTAAAAAAAAAAATTGTATTCTCCTCCTCCCATTTTAGGTTTTCAGAGCCTTATAGTTTTTCTTACTACATAGCAATAATTGACATTTGCAATGTCTACAATGTACTTTATATATACCCCATGTATGCAAATGAAAAATGGTAATCATGTGAAGTGAGTGCTGTTATGATTCCCATTTTACAGATGGGAAACTAAAGTTAAGGGAGATTCAATAACTCACTTCTGATTATCTAGCTAGTAAGTATCAAAGGCAGAGTTTTAACCTAAATCATTCTAACTCCAAGCCTAGGACTTCATGCATTCTGCCTTTGTTATTGGTTTCTGATTTGTAGTTCTCATTTGTTTAATCTTCAGCCAATGTTGTAAAATCAATGGCTAGCAGTCTCCTAAACCTTATTTCTCTTAGTCGTGTGCTTTTGTATGTGCAATAATATTCTCCCTCCATCTCTTAGAACCCTATGATCTTTTAAAGTTTAGCTCACATGTCAGCCACCTCCTTCAAGAATCTTTACCTGATTACTTCAATTGTTAATGTTCCTCCCCACTTCAGTGCATTGTATTATATGTGTATATATAATATACAATAATTAATTAACATATCATAATATGTTAATTAATTATTATATATATTATATATGTATATATATATATATATACACATACATATTCTATATATGTATATGTATGTATCTATGTACTGAATTTAATTATCTGGGTCCATGGAGTATCCCTTCCACCTCCACAAGTAAGTCCTTTCAGAGATGGGATTTTCAATTTTATCCTTGTAGTCTGAACATCTAGTTCAGTAACTGGCACATACTAGGTGCTTAGTAATTGTTAAATTCTTTCTTACATGTGTTGTACTGCCTTGGCAGCTTTCCTTTACCTTTACTGCACATTCTGTTATTGACCCTACTCCTCAGTAAAATGACGCTCCTTGAGGACCAGGAGACTTCCTTGTTCTTTTATTTTTCCAGGGTCTGACTTAGCACAAGCCTTCATATGTGTTTATTGAATTGAATTTAACCTCCAAACTGGATTTAAAAAAAAATTCTGTTAAAGGATTTCATTACAATAGAGAGAGACCAATTAAACTGTTAGGACTAAATAGGCTCCATAAGTCAATATAATAATGTGGGGGAAGAACGAGAATGTATGTGCTGTAACCTTGAACTTCGCTTGTTCATATGTGATTTTTCTTTGGTCCATTAAGAAACATAAACTTGAAGGAATGGGGGGGGATTGTATATGAGGACCTTATGCTAAATTCTTCCAAGTTTTTCATCAATTGAGATATTTTTACTATGATGGCGACATACCACTGGGTTACTGAGTTGACAAACAAAATACTGCAAAGCTTGTCCGGTTTAGACAAGAAGTCTTATATTGATTAGAATCTGCTTTCACCTCACCTCATGGAGTAAATATCACAAAGACATAATTAGAAAATTTGGTGCACTATTTAGTCTTGGTCCCTGGGTGCCAGGATTGTTTGACTACTGAGTAACGGGAGCTTGTTTGCATCCCAGTGTGTTGTGAAAGGCGAACTTCAAAGAAAATATTCTATCTCCCAACTCCAGCTCACAAGCGTCTTGGAAGTATAATACAGCAAGGCTTAACGCTCCCTGCTGAGCAAAGGGCATTTCAACACTGAAACTACTGTTAAAGTACCATTGAAACCCTGGTTTGCAAAGAGTGGTTATTAGATAAATATAGCTAAAGCCTTCGAAGCCATGGGGAAAACACACCCAAGCCATAGTTTAAAAAAAAAAAAAAATACAAAAACCCACCACCAAAGTCGGACAGTATGTTTTGACAAAATTTGGGGATTTTAAAACATGTATCTACACATTTATTTCATAAATTGTACATAAGACTGGCTCCTCTTCCAGTGCAAAATCAAATATTTAGATTTGCAAAACCTATGGAAGCCAGATTTTAGACAAAAAGGGATTTTTTTTTTTGTCAGACTGTCAGTCTCTGAATTTCATCACAATCTGTTCAGCTGTTTTTGTTGCAGGCAGGCGTAAAACATAGTGGGTAAGTGTGTGTTTGTACTTATTGAAGCAGGGCTGTTAAATCCTCTTGCTTTGTAAAGACTTCAAATTATATACATCTGTATTGGTTAACATGACATCTAAGTATGAAAATCACAGAGTAGGGGAAAAAGAGAGAAGAATAATGCTAATAACTGTTGATGACTAGGACCCCATTTCCTAACTATTCTTTAAGCATTGACCTCTGATTATTTGGAGAATGACCCTAGCATTTTGCCTCAATCACCTTTCCTGATCTGCCATTCTACAGGTTCTGATTCTTATCTGGCAAGGGGGATAAAAGTATTTGCTGATGACAGTTCTGAATAAATTTTCCCTAATTGTCATTTAAACCTAGATCCTATACTCTGTACTGATCTAAATATAGTAACTTGAGTTGACAGATTTAACACCATTTAATATATGTACGTTATTCTACACAAAGCCTATAAGAAAAGAATGTTAGGAATTAAATTTAGCCCCCCCCCCCCAATCCAACTCACAAAGAAACCTTAGCCTCTCTTTTGCCAATTATTGGAGCTAGTAGGAGAAAGTACTGAGATGTTAGAAATGACCTGCTAATTTGGAAGGCCTAAAATTTATGGAACTGAATCTTTATAAGGTTATAGAATCCTAGAAACACTAAGTTAAGGTCTGGAAAGAACTTTAAAGGCAACCCTAGGTAGCCTGGAATCAGGAAGACCTGATTTCAAATATACCTTTAGACACTTACTAGTTGCATGATCTTGTGCCAGTCACTTAAGTGCTGCTTTGCTCAGTTTCCTCATCTGTAAAATGGAAACAATAATGACATCTACTTCCTAGGATTGTTGTGGGAATCAAATGAGATGACATATTTCATTTTTTCTTTTTTTTTTTTTTTTAGTTGTTGTTATTTGGCTCTTTGTGACCCCATTTGGAGTTTTCATGCTTATACTAGAGTAGCTTGCCATTTCCTTCAGCTCATTTTATAGAAGAAAAACTGGACCAAAAAAGGTTAAATGACTTGACTATGGTCACACAGCTAGTAAGTATCTGACACCAGGATCCAGGTCTGGCACTCTATCCAACTGTGCCACCTAGCTGCCCATAATATAGGTGAAATGTTTGGCAAAATTTTAAATGCCTATCATTAGTTATTATTTAACATATCAAACACTCATTTTAGATTGAGATACTTGGAATCAGAAAGGTTATGACTTATAACTCATCTAGAGCCACATAGCTAATAAGCATCTTAGGCAGGATTTAACCCTGCTCCCAGCTCTCATGGAGTTTTGGAAGATTACAGCATGTGACAAGGATTGACAAACTATGTTCCAAAAGCCTGTATTTATATTGCCTTTATGCTAAGGATAGTTTTTACTTTTTAAAGTAAAGTTTATTATAGTGAAAAATGTAAAAATCATCCTTAGATAACAAAGGTTTTTTTGGGAAAAAAGCCATGGGCTATAGTTAGCTAACCTCTGGATGAACACAAATAACTGTATTGTAGAATGCAATATGTGAAAGGTAAAGAGTCCTGAATAACTTCTGAAGAAGGAAAGATCATTTCTGACTGTGGGAACATGGTGAAGTCCTGACTGCGTCTTTCCACAGTTAGGGCCCAATTACTGTGAATAATGAGTCTCACGAAGTAGTTGCATGTATTTAGATTCACATTATTCGAGGTTAAAATTATGTAAAATGTGGTCATTGGCTCCAGCTTAATGGAAATATGCAATGAGAATTTGAATAATACAACCACTTCACAGGATTCATTACTTGCACTAATCCGGGTAAAGTTGTATTTTTATTCACATTGAATGTTCATTGGGAAATGATTATATCCTCATACATGTTACGTACTTGTTGTCTTCTCCATTAATATGTAATCCCCTTGAAAATTGGGATTATTTTATTCTTTGTATTTGCTCCTTTAGTACCTAGTATAGCGCCTGTCAAATGGTAGAGACTTAATAGATGCTTGTTCATTGATTGATGGGAAGACTTGCTGGCTTGAAGGTGGCTTGGGTTTCTTTAATTGAGCTCATGGTACATGATCCTTCATATTCCACAGAAACAGAACCAAAATATTGGAAAGGAGTGGCGAAATAAAAACAAAACCATCAATTATTTAAAAATTGCTTCATGCTAGGCACTGAGCTAAGTGCTAGGAATACAAATATTAATTATAAAGGAAGACTATCCCTGCCCTTAAAGAATTTGCATCCTAATGGGGAAGGATAACAGATAGAAGAAATCTAAAAAGAGATGGGAGAGGAAGATAAAAGTATCTAATATCTAGAAAAAGTGTGGGTATCAGGAATGCATCCTGGAGAGGAGTGAGAATATGGCTGGCTTAAGCTTCCTTCTTAAAATGGATGTTCTGGGAAAAACTAGCCAATATGGGTGAGGAGACGGCTTGCATATTTGAAAAATCCTTGCCTTAAGAATGAATTTTTGGGTAAATAGGTTTAATATTGTAGAGAAAGTTTAGGAAGTAGGGCCTGGAGAATAATGATTTTCACTCATCTTTGTATTATCTGATTTGTAAAGAGATCCTAAAAATGGTATAAGAGATAGATGGTTGATGATGGAATTAGGAAAGCCTAGGTTGAAATCTCACTTTTGTTACATATTAGGACTGTGATCATGGGCCAGTCATTTAATATCTCAATGCCTCAGCCAACTGCTTAAGTCTATAAGTCCTAGGACTGAAGAGCTGCATTAATAGACAACAGGCCACTAATACAATAGGCTCAAAAAAGGCAATCTGCCTTCAAGGAGCCTATGTTCTGATGTGGAAGACAAATACAAAGGAGGCAGAAAAGGAAGTGAAGGATTGGAAACAGTGGCTATGCAATAATAGGAGAGAAGTATGACTGGCTTAGGAGAAATTCATTCATATGAGAGAGAGGTAGAGCAAAGTTCCATAGTAAGAAGGTCCAAGGCACTGAAAGAAATTTTAGAATGAGAAGGCAATTGAAGTCTGGAGACAAAATCCTGAAAGCTGGGTTCTTGCATGACATCGGTCCCACCAAGTTTGTGTTCAGACTATGGAAATCTGAAGGTCACTACTTGCTCTTCAGTATATCAGGGCTACGTTGGCTACCAAAGCTGGCCTGGATTCAGATTCTCAGATTTCTGTGGCTTTCACTGTTGATTGAGGATGAAGATTCTATTCTCTATACCTAGAATGGAAAAGAAAAAGAAAAGTAAGCAAACAAAAAACAAACAGACAATCCACCCCCCACCCCGCCCCCCAAGAAACAAAACTTGTTTTGGGACCAGCTGGCCTTAGAGGGGAATTTTAAAGTCATCTTTCTATATTATTTCCCACAGGACACCCTAGATGTAAATGCAGCCCAAGAGAGATCTAGGGAGTTTACACACTGGAGTTCCCCATTAATGAAATCAAAGCTCTGGACCTTCTCCACCCCCACCCCTCCACACTTCATACCCTTTCTCCAAAGACCTGTAAATAAGAATAATACTTTACATGCCTGAGGTTAAGAGGTTGAGTTGGGTTACTTTTTTTTTTTTTTTTTAGCTCCCTTCTAGCTCTAAGAGCTATAATTCAAAATATCTTTAAGGATGAAATAAAAGCATTTATTAAGTGCTTACTATATTCACGTACCATGCTAAACAGTGAGAATGCAACATTTAGTGAACTTATAGACTAACAGAAAAAGTCTCTCTCTCTCTCTCTCTCTCTCTCTCTCTCTCTCTCTCTCTTTCTCTGTGTGTGTGTGTGTATATATATATATATATATATATATATATATATATATATAGGCAAGGTATTCAGGGGGTTGGGAATTTATAGGGCAGTTATTTGATATATGTTTTCAAGAAACAATAATAGCCTTGGTTTCATTATTATTTCCAAAATATAAACTAGAAAGGGATGTGTAATGTGTGGGAATGAAGGGGAGATTACAAGATGAAGGGTGAAAATTGGTTGGATCTGGTATTGGCAATTTCCCCAGTGAGGTCACTGAGAGGAAGTTCTGGAGCTAGTGATTTAAAAGAAGCACTGGAATAGAAGACTACCTCAAAGGACCAAGCTTTTGTCAACTGGCACAGTACACTTATTACATACTGAAGATAGCAGGGTGAAAAATTTTACTTCAAAACAAAATGATAATGTCTATTTGTAATTATATGTATTTAAGTGCATTTGAATGTATATGATTTATAATAAAATTTAGTTTAAAATATAATAAGTAAACTTGCCTTAATTGACACAATCAATATATCTGGTCCTCCTAAGTGTGGTCCTTGAAAATACCATTTGAATGATGAAATAGGTAGAAAGAATGAAGACTTATTCTCATTTTATCTTTTGAGGGAATTATTGCTAGTATATACACTTTTTTAGATCAATGATGTATAAGATTGAGAGAATGCTACAGAAGTTCAGAGATGTCACTCTAGCAATCATTTTCAACATCAAAGTTATTTCACTAATAAATTTTGTTCTTTGTCTCAACAATAATTAACTGCTTTTTTGTGAACTGATCATTGTATTCATCCCTATGTCTGCAAGGCCCAGTTAAGGAATTTGTTACTAAATGAATAGGAATGACAAAGATAACTATGCCAAGAAAAAATGAAATTCACGCAAAAGAGACAGGGAAAGAGATCATCTTATTAGTGAGATTTAGAGAAGACTTCATGAAATGGTGGAAAGAGGAAGGAGATTAGGAAGAATAGTTCCTAGTATATAGTAGGTGTTTAATAAATATTTACCGAATTGGGAGACATTAAGAGATTAAAGGAGTAAAGGAGAATATTTGTAAGAGTTTACTTCAGATGGCCTGGGATGTTTGTATTTGGGTGTGTGTATCTTTTTGTAAAGCTGGAGTAGAGGTCTTCTAACGTGGGACAGGTAACAAAGGTAGAAGCTGAAATGAAGAATTGAGGAGGTAATAGATTTTGTTAGGAGCAGGAAAGAATTAATGAGAGATTAAAAAAATGATTGCTATGTAACAGTAAAGGCTTAGTTGAAGTTAGATAAAATAAATTTGTAATGTAACAAGACAGTATGATTTTTTTTTTCTTATTACGAGAGGCAAATATTGTCAAGAAGATTTGGGTTTCCAATTCTGCATCAGCCACTTATTAAAGTGACTTTGTGTAGATCACTTCACTCCTTTGTAGGTCACCTCTACAATGAAAGAGCAGGACTTCAACACAACTGGATGGTGTAGTAGATACCATTCAAATCAGGAAGATAGTGAACTTAAATGTTCACTAGCTATATAATGACGAGATGTTCACTAGCCTCTCTCTGCCTCAATTTTCTCACATTTAAAATGAGAAAATTGGATTTAATGCCCTGTAAGTTTTTATCTTGCTTAACTCTGACTAAGTTCAATGGCACTGAGCAATCTGGAGTAGCAATAGAGGAGGCAGATGGGAGGAATTATTCATGGTTAAGTGGCAGTCAAAAGGAAATGGTGAAAGACTGAGTACATCAAGAACTTCAGCCTTAAGGAGAGGGCTTTACTCAAGTGGGCTAGAACTGGATAAGAAGTAAAGGGAGGTCATAGCAAGACTGATAGATCAGGATATCAGGGAGCAACCTAGAGTAGACGATCATAATGTGAGTGAAAGAATAAATATGGGAGAAAATGAAAGAAAATGGAAGAGGTAGATGAACAAGACTATTAAAAACTCTTGAAAATTTTTTTTGTAAGTCATTTCAGTTATGTTTGACTTTCTGTGACCCCATTTGGGATTTTCTTGGCAAAGATACTGGAATAATTTGCCATTTCCTTCTTCAGCTCATTTTACATATGAGGAACTGAGGCAAGCAGGATTAGATGATTTGACCAGGATTACACAGTTACTAAATGTCTGATGTCAGATTTGAACTTGGAGCTTCCTAATACCAGAGATGGTGTTATGTACTTTGTTATGTGTTATGTACTATGCCACCTAGCTTCCCCTCTTGAAAACTGGGCACTCCTAAAATCAGAGTATAGTTTTACCCCTCTATCAGACCTTGACTCATATCAAAGGTAAGAAAAGCATCAAGAACTTTGTCAAGATATCACTTTATGTTTACTGGCCTAACAAAAATACTGCAATTTGTTAGAAAAGTAATGGCTAAACAAATGCAATTATTCCAAGTAAGTGAATAGGTTTTTCTTCTGTTGTGAAAATTGTAGAAATTAGTTTGTATTCACTTTAATCACTGTTTTCCACCATTTTATATTCTTTGGAATTTGGCTTCTGATGTTACTATAGTTTTTTTTCCCCCTCAGTGGTGGATCAGTGGAATTGGTTGGGTACACAAGACACAATGTACTATAGTGATCTACTGTTTGATAAACCAAGATTCCAGCTTCTGGTATAAGAATACACTATTTGACAAAAAATTTCTGGGAAAACTGAAAAATGGTATGGTATAAACTAGGCATAGACCAACATCTCACATCCTATATCAATAGAAGGTCAAAATGCACACATGTTTTAGACATAAAAGGTGAGACTATAAGCAAATTTGGAGAGCAAGGAGTAGTTAACCTGCAAACTATTTATCTGTAAAAATCTGTGGAGAAGAAAATAATTTACGACTAAATGAGATAATAAATATAAAATACAAAATGGATGTTTTATTATGTTACATTAATTTTTTTTGCATGAACAAAACCAATGTAGTCAAGAATAGAAGGGAATCAGAAAGATAGGAAACACTTTTTATAGCCAGTTTTTCTTTGATAAAATTCTCATTCTTAAACTTATATAAAGAACTGATTCAAATTTATCAGAATACAAGTCATTCCCCAACTGATAAATGGTCAAAAAATATGATGAGGTAGTTTTCAGATGAAGAAATTAAAATATGAAAAAATATTCTAAATAACTCTTGATTAGAGAAATGCAAATTAAAACAAAGTTGGGGTACATTATCACCTATCAGATTAGCTAATATAATAGAAAAAAGAAAATCATAAATGTTGGAGAAGATGTGGAAAAGCTAGAACATTAACTGGAAGCATTGTTGATAGAAGTGTGAACTGATTAAGGCATTCTGGAAAGGAATTTGAAATTATGCCCAAAAAGCTATCAAACTGTGCATATCCTTCAGCAATACCACTAATAGGGTTATATCCACAAGAGATCATGAAAAGGGAGAAAGACCTCCATATACAAAAATTTTATAGCAGTCCTTTTTGTGGTGGCAAAGAATTAGAAACTGAGGGGATGCCATCAGTAGGGAAATGGTGAATAAGTTGTGGTATATGAATATAAGGGAATATTGTTGTTTTATAAGGAAAGATGAATAGGTGGATTTCAGAAAAATCTGGACTTGTATGAACTGATGCTGAGTGAAGTGAGCAGAACCAGGAGAAAGAACATTGCAACAGCAACATTGTGTAATGATCAACTATGATAGATTTAACTTTTCTCAGCAAGACATGGGGCCAAGATAATTCCAATGGACTCATAATGATGACCACATCCAGAGAAAGAATTATGCAGACCAAAGAATATTACTTTTATTTATTCCTGATTCCTAGCATACCTATCTCTTTCTTGGTTCCTTTTGTTCTGTTTCTTCCACTCTTCCTTCCACCACATTCCCGAAGGTTTTGATCTCAGTCTTTCTCTCTACAAATCTCTTCTTTGGTAATCTTATTCACTTTGGGGCCTTTAATTATCTCTTTTTTATATAAATGACAAAAGCTAATATTTAACTAGTGTCTCTATGTGGAAGGTAACATTGTAAATTGTAAAATAATTTTACAATTATTATCTTATTTGATCCTCACAACACTTCTAGACCCCCCATTTTACTGATGAGAAAACTGAGGCAAAACAGATTAAGATATTTGATCTCATGCAATTAATAAATGTCTGAGATAGGATTTGGACTTGGGTCTTTCTGACTCTAGGCCCATCAATTTCTGTGTTGTACCATCTAGATGCCTCATCTTATTCTGAGATTCAGACTCTCTGCTGAACTGAAGATCTGTATTTCTTTCCACTCAGAGGTTTCACTGGTATCTCTCTCTCAACTTATCTAAACTGAATCCTTCATCTTTTCTTTATATTTCTTCTGCTAGTTTCTCTAGGTAGGCAGCTAAGTGGTCCTGAGGATAGAGTGCTGGGTCTAAATTGAACTCTGAACTTACCATTTGTGTGACCATAATCTATTTGCCCTAGTTTCCTCAACTGTAAAATGTAGGAGACAATTTCACCTACTTTTCAAAAGCTGTTGTGAGAATCAAATGAAAAATTTGCAAAGTTCTTAGCATAGGGCCTGACATAGTAGATACTATAAATACTTATTATTTTATTATTATTATTATTAAGATATGGAGAGTGAATGAGAGGGAGAATCAAGGATAAATCTGATATTAGGAACCTGGGTGGTCAGAAGCATCATGATGCCCTTAGTAGTAGATTTTCAGCAATTCATTAAGTGCTGATAGGCCCTGTGAAAAGTAGTGGGAATAAAAAGGGACATAGTTGAAGACAGGGACATGACATGTACATAGATTAGTAAATTCAGTAGAAGCATTTGAATCTGGTATGAGAATATATTTTCATAAATCTAGGAAACAGATTCATCTCTGGAAATGAAAAACATAATTTTTTTTTAAAATTTTGCAACAGTAAAACAGGAAATGTTTGTAATTTGACCATGTCTTTGAAGAATCCACAATACCACATGTGAACAATGAACCAATAACTTCTTTGCTGGTGACAGTAATCTTGACAAAGATTGCTATGATGTAGCAGCCTGCACTTGAGAAGTACCATCCATAGCCAAGATTTCTAGTTATGACTGAAAATTGACACTACTTTCTGCTTCTTTAACAAAAACTATACAATATTATACTAATCTAAGGGAAATGGATTAGATACTAGGAATCACAATACGTCGGTATGTCCTTCGGGAAATTACAGAGGGATTCTGTAACAGTTGACTCTGTTGATCACCTCTTCATGATATACAATGTCTTCCCTTTTCTTCTATAACCCTGCCCTTTCCTGATTCCTAGCATACCTATCTCTTTCTTGGTTCCTTTTGTTTTGTTTCTACCACTCCCTTCTACCACATTCCCAAAGGTTTTGATCTCAGTCTTTCTCTCTACAAATCTCTCCTTTGGTAATCTTATTCACTTTGGGGCCTTTAATTATCTCTTTTTTATATAGATGACAAAAGCCGATATTTAGCTAGTGTCTCTATGTGGCAGGTAACATTGTAAGTGCCAAAGTGGCATCAAACTTAGGAGAAAAATAAAATTGTGGGTGTTTTCCACCTTGAATTTGCCCATGTGACCTCAATCTATCACAGATGGCACCTGTAGTTTAATGAGCATCACCTGTGAGCGAAACTGGACATGAGGTAGAAAGATGGGCTTACTAATAATGGGAACTTGAAATAGAGTCCACATCAAGAAATAATTGTATTACAACTCCTATAGACTGGACACATGTGGACGATGGATCAAAAGTGGATCTCTAAACAGTTGTCACGTAGTGATATGAAGTGGAACAATTACAAACAGCAAAGGTAAGGTTAGAAAATGTCCTGGAGCACAACTTTTAGAAACAATTATTTTGGACAAATAAATGTGGATAGCATCTGTGGAATGAGGTAGACTTGAGAGGAAAAAGAATGGTATGTTACCAAAGGGCAGAAAAACTTGGTTCAATTCCCATCAATTACTAACTACCCTTAAATAAGCTGCTTTGGATTCCACATTGGCAGAAGGAGGGGGTTGAACCAGGTGATAGCTAAGGTTCTTTTTAGCTCTAACATTGTGTGATTATGATCTAAGAACCAAGAGTCACAAATAGGAGCTACAATCTCAAATCCAAGCTACATTTTACAATGCTTGTGCTGCTGTGTGGGAGCTTCTGTTCCTCTATCAGTTTTTGTAACCATGCCTGCCTGCACACAGAGATAGCAATCCTAAGTAGCATCCTTGGGAGATAACATGCATGTAAACGTTATTCTGTATCTGATCTGTCCCATGAAGCCTAACAGATGATTGCAGTTTGGAAATGATTGTATCCTCTGGTGCCTTCTCCACTAAAGCTATCTTCCATTTTCTCTGTATTTATCTTGCATGGATTAATTTATGCATATACTGATTCCCTCATTAGATTGTAAGCTCTGTGAAAGCAGGAACAATTTTTGCTTTTTTTTTTTTGGCTTGCATTTCTCACAATTCCTGGGAAATAGTAATCATTTAATGAATACTTACTGTTTTATTGTCAATTTAACCTTTATGATATACATGACTTTTTCTCTAACTGTGTTATATATATGTATACACACACACATATATATATAAATAGTTATATCTATCTGTCTAGAGAGAGAGATGTGTCTTACCTGTTTATTAAGAATGTAAGTGATAAGAGCTCACTTCATTTATTTTTCTCACAGTTAAAATCAGAAATGGAAGTCCAACTTAGAGCTTATTTATTCTACTTCTCTCATAGTTCAGGAAACAAACTGAGAGTAAGGTGAAGCAATAGCTTGTCATAATAGATCTTAAAATTTGCAAAGAATTTCACATATATTATTTCATTTGATTCTCTCAGCAAATCTGAGAGGTAAATGTTCTTATTTTCACCCTCACTGGACAAATGAGGAAACTGAGGCTAAGAGATTAAATGGCTTATCCAGGATCACAGAATTCTGAGACAAGACTGTAAATTGAACATTCTATCTCTTATGCCAAAGTGTCTTAAAGTGTAGGTTATGATCCCATATGGAGTTGCCTAATTACTTTTTTTTTTGCAAAATTATGATTTATTATTAGTAAATGTTTGATTTGTATACCTGTTTTATATGCCAACATACCCGGGGTCATGTAAAAATTTCTTGGGCAAAAAAAGAGATCTCTAGTGGAAGAAGTTTAAGAAGCCCTGACATATGCTACTAAGGTATGTCATCCAGAGAGTATGACCTACAATGTAGGATCGTTTAGAATTGGAAAAGGCCTTAACAGTTATATTGGAGTAGAGGGAATATAATTATGTTATGAATATAATTCAACCACTTTGTTTCATAAATAAGGAAATCACACCAAAAAGGTTAAGGTGTTTCTCCATATTAATATAAGAAATAAGTACCAAATGGTATGTGAGCATACTGAGCCCTTTTCAGCACAGCTTATCTACCTTTGGTCTCTACCTGTCACCCAACTCTCACCTGTGGCTCCAAAAGCTGTAGCACAGACAGCAGCCATACCCAAGTAAAACCATATTAGTACATAGACTACATCAGGTTGAAGGTAACTGGCAGGTTTCAAATCCATTAATGAGTTGGGGGTATGTGTGTCTAACCCATTTATTAAAAAAGTTCCCTGGTGGAAAGGGTAGATGAGAACAATTTGTTCTGAGGGCCATGAAGATAGCTGAAGCAGGACCCATTGGGCACTTAGACTTAAGCATCAGAGATGTCATGCTCATCCATTGCATCCCAGGCCTTTGCCAGTTCTGACTTCGTTTTGCCACTGAAATGTAATAACTCTGGTAAAGAGAGAAAGGCTGATGACTTTGTACAACTCTCCCTCACTTAAATCCAATTCATTTGCAAGACATTGACCCATGATTTCACTTCTCTTGGTGATTTCATTCTCTTGGAAAACAAAGAATGAACTACAGGAAGTAGCAAATTCAGGATTTAGACATATGTACTATGGGTTTAAATCTAGTATTCCTTCCATTATTCTGTTTCCTCTATAAATATCTAATTCCACTTGCATCAGCTTGGTGGCATAATAGATAGAGCACTGGGCCTGAAAGTCATGAGTTTAAATTGCAAATTTAGAAGCTTATATAATTTTGAGCAAGTCTCTTAACTTCAATTTGCTTCAGTTTCCTTATCTGTAAAATCTGAAGAATAAAGGCTAAAAAACTTCCGGGTTAACATGGTAATATATCCTCTCATGATGGAAAGCTTAACAACTTAAAAGATGGCCTCTTCCATTGATGGACAATTCAAATTAAATTTTCTAGTACTATTTTGCAAGGCCCTGCTAAAATGACCATTTTGCCAATATGTCTGTTTCCTTATTAAGAGCCTAAATAACTTTGGCAGTAGAAAATTCCTTAAGAACTAAAATTCTTTCTTTTAAAAATTGCATATATCAGATCAAATAATCATTACTAAAATTAACATATGATTTTCTGGGGGGAGGGAGAATATAGGCTATTTTTTGGTGAACTCTACAACTTAGAAAAAAGAAAAGAGCTTTCATTTTTCTTTATTTCCTTTTGCCAAGGTTAACCTTTTATTTAGGTAAGCTTAATGATATTCTTGAGGCAGGTAGGCAGACGGCATAATACATAGAATTCTTGTCAAGCAGTTAGGAAGACTTGAGTCAAATCTGCCTTCAGATATTAGCTGTGTGAGCCTGGGCAAGTCATGTAACCTTGTTAGCCTCAGTTTCCTCATATGCAAAATGGGCTAGAGAAGGAAATGGCAAATCATCATTACAGTATTTTTGTCAAGAAAACCCTTAAAAGGGTCACAGAAAATCCTACGCAATTAAAATGACTAAACAATATTGTTATTTATCTAGAGGTAACTGTAGATAGGGCTTTGAATGTGAAAGATCTAAGTTCAACTTTGACCTCAGCTACTTCTAGTGGTGTGACTCTGGACAAGTTATTTAAGCTCTATTTCCTTAAGTTTCCTTAAGTGAAAAAAAAAAATCTGGAAAATAATGGGATCAAATGAGGTGATAGTTTTTTTTTTTTTTTTTTTTTTTTTTTTAATAACTTTTTATTGATAGAATGCATGCCAGGGTAATTTTTTTACAGCATTATCCCTTGCATTCACTTCTGTTCCGATTTTTCCCCTCCCTCCCTCCACCCCTTCCCCCAGATGGCAAGCAGTCCTTTACATGTTGAATGGGTTGCAGTATATCCTAGATACAATATATGTGTGCAGAACCAAACAGTTTTCTTGTTGCACAGGGAGAATTGGATTCAGAAGGTATAAATAACTCGGAAGAAAAACAAAAATGCAAGCAGTTTATATGCATTTCCCAGTGTTCTTTCTCTGGGTGTAGCTGCTTCTGTCCATCTTTGATCAATTAAGGCTCTCTTTATCGAAGACATCCACTTATGAGGTGATATTTGTAAAGACAGTTTAGCAGCTTAGCATAGTGCCTGACACATAGAGGGTGCTGTATAAATGTTTATTTCCTCAAACCCTTTCCCCTACTATTGGGAAATAAAATGGCTGATTACTCAAGATTATCCTGCTACAAAAGTTTTAAATATTTTCAACTGTGTGAAGCTTTACCTCTATAAAATTCTGTTCTTGACACCCTTATCATAACAATAACCCGGGAGTCTCTAAGGCTATGTTAATGGAACCAGAGTTCTAGAAGATTGTTTTTTAATCAAACTGGAATGCCATTGATAGGCTAGTTCTCAGACAACAGGCACAGCCTATTTAAATGAAAAGGTGATTATCACAAGTTTAGCTGTTTAGGTGATGCAGTTTTTGACCTTGACAAATCATGAAATTAAAAAAATAATAATAAATTCAATAATTTACTTAAGCAGGTTCAGTTGAGCTGCTATACCATGCCAACTTTATTCTTTGTCCTATCTGGAACCCTGATCTTTGTTCTAAACAATCTATGGTCAGACTGCACAAAGACAACTGATTATAAAATGACTCCTATATCACTAGCTAGGCATTTCCTCTATGTTAAGAAATGCAAAATTTCATTTGTGTGTAATATTGTAATATTTTTCAGCACTTGCCAGATCCAGTGTCTTCCAACTCTTTAAAATATTCATGTCATACAGGCTTCTGAGAAGTTTTTAAGTGTTTCTCTTCATTCATTTCTTAATCTCAAATCATGTTACCAAATATAGTTTTATTGCCCTCTACTGTGTCCATTTTCACTTTGCAGTTGCTAAGTATCAGGAAAGATGTTAACTTAGAGTATCTTCTAAAGATATTGACAGAATTTCTCTACTTCTTTATATGTTTCTGCAAGAAAATTTATGAGACTTCCTTCCAATTAACTGCAACTCTTTCATTCTTATTGTTTCATTTTATAATGGGATTATTAACTTCAAAAGATGGGAAGTGGATAAAAGTAAACACATTAAGTCTGGCTATCACCATTACTTAAAAATTAAATATGCAAAACAATCACCACAATGAAGAGGCCAAAGGAGTTCAGAATCCACTTCTTCAAATATTAATCTTTTTGCCAAGTACAGACATGACAGCTAAGGGTTTAGAGAAATAGCTTGTTTATGAAATACTCCAGAGCAAAAATGCCAATAATATTGCCTCAAAAAACATGCAGAAAATATAAGAGAAAATAAATTGGTAGAGTATGCTGTGAAGCCTAGGCAAGCCAAATTATCACAAGGTAATATGTAGTTCAGACCAAGTGGACAATGGTAAATGGAACATATCTTTTGGTATTTGTGTTCTTATCAGCAATAATAATGGAACTACCTTCCTTGAATTCCATGAACTTATGCATAATATATACTATTAAAAGAAATGATGATCAAAATGGACAGAATCACTAGATCTGACCAAATATGCAATATTTATATAGTTTTTTTTTTCAAAATGCTTTACATATTCTCACTAGGTCTTTATCTTGGGAGGTAGCTAACATCATCATCTTTATTTTGAAAATGAAGAAACTAAGCTAAGTAACTTGCCCAGGATCCTACAGCTCAAATGTTTTTGAGGCAGAATTTGAGTTTGAGTCTTCCCATTCAAAATCCAGCACTTCACCTAGAACAGCCAACTGCTTTTGTATCCAAAAGAAATTCATACTGGAAGCAAAATAGTGTTAAAGACTCTTGGAGATCAGTCTTCAAAATTTCTGAAAGAGGAAAGATGGTTCCTAAAGAATAGAAAAGCTTATGAACTAAATACATGCAAAGATAGTTTTCAACATTCACTCTTGGAAAATCTTGTGCTCCAAATTTTTCTCCATCCCTTCCCCCCAGATAACAAGTAATCCAAAATAGGTTAAACATGTGCAATTCTTTCAAACATATTTCCACATTTATCATGCTGCACAAGAAAAATCGGAAAAAAATGAGAAAGAAAAAAAAAAAAACAAGCAAGCAAACAAAAACAACAAAATAAAGGTGAAAATACTATGTTGTAATCCTCATTCAGTTCCCTTAGTCCTTTCTCTGGATGTAGATGACTCACTCTATCACTAGACTATTGGAATTGCCTTGAATCATCTCATTATTGAAAAGAGCCAAGATCATCACATAATCTTGCTGTTGCTGTGTACAATGTTTTCTTGGTTCTACTCACTTCACTCAGCATTAGTTCTTGTAAGTCTTTCCAGGACTTTCTGAAACCAGCCTGCTCATCATTTCTTATAGTACAATAATATTCTATAACATTCACATACCATAATTTATTCAGCCATTCTCTAACTGATGGATATCCAACTCAGTTTCCAGTTTCTAGCCACTACAAAAAAGGGCTGCCACAAACATTTTTACACATGTGGGTCTCTTTCCCTCCTTTAAGATCTCTTTGGGATACAAGCCCAGTAGAGACACTGCTGGATCAAAGGGCATGCAGAGATTGATAGCCCTTTGGACATAGTTCCAAATTGCTCTCCAGAATGGTTAGATCAGTTCTCAACTCCATCACCAATATTTTAGTTTCTCTGTTTTTTCACATTCCCTCCAACATTTATGCTTATCTTTTTCTCTCATCTTAGCCAATCTGTGAGTGAAGTGAACATTAATCTTCTAATGATGTGTATGCATACAAACAGTACCATAGAGAAAACTAGGAGACATTAGAAATGATGGAATCATTTGCCTGCTTTTTAATCTCTATAAGATCTTTATAAGAAAGATCTGTGAATGAATTGATAGTATCCTTGATGAAAATATGATAGCAGATTTTAAGGAAAAATATTTTTGGCTTAAAAGGATAGATTTTTTTTTTTATTGGAGCTTTAAATAATTAAGTTTCCCTTGCTATCCAGGAGTAGCAGCTAGGATGCATTTATGAAGCACACATGTCATCATTTGAGGATAACATGGAAGTAGAGATGTCAGTCCCACAAGCACTCCCCCTGTTGTCTTCCAGAAGATCTGATCTGAACTTTTGTTTCTGATTTCTACTTGTTAAGCAGCATCAGGCTAGAGTCTCTCTGGCTTTCTTAGGGTGTTACTAACAATTAAAATCAAAATGCAAAGAAGCTCTATATGAGTACTGTCAAGTTGCCTTACAGGGAACAGATGTCAGAATGAAGGTACGCTAAACTTGAAGCAACTCACAGGGATTGAATCTTCAGGTAGAGTAGATGAAGATGCAAGGAAAGAAATGAAACTGTGGCATGGCGGATTTCTGATGGGAAGGACAGACTCTTTCATTGATGTGCCAACAGAGAGAATTTTTGGCTAAGAGATGATTTATGATCTTTGGAGAAAAAATTTGTGAAAAAATGGGAGATGTGCTCCAAAGATTGAGTTATATCAATTTATTTAAAATATTTGAGTTATGAAATTGTAGGCCAGCTACTTTGACTTAGATTCCTATCAGAATATATAATTACAATGCTAATGAACATCTATAAAAATAAGCTGTTATCATTAAGAGTTAACATAAATTAACCAGCCTCTGAGGAGGGCCAGCCATCTACCCAACTGCCACCCACAGAACAAGCAAGCCCAATCTAGCTAAAGTGGGAGAACATCCTTAGGAAAAGACAGAAGAGACAACAACTGCCAGTCATATCAAACTACTATCACCACCTTGACAACTATCTCCTCTTGGATCCTGACAGAGACTGCTCAGGATCACGAATCTAAGAGCTTTAAGTACCTGCTTAATACCCACAGCCATCATCCTAGGAAGCAACTCCTACAGAGATGAAACCTTTCACCTACAGGTGCTAGAGAAACATTTAGTAAAGACCCAGGAAAGAAAGTTCTTTTCATCACAATCCATGGTACTATCAAATGATTCAACCCTGTAACTGATGTGGTTATATGAATGGAAATGATATTGAAGAAGAGGCATTGCTATCTGATTTGATACTTTAAAGACCATGGAGCCTTTTCATCTGAATCTTTCCATTTGTGTTATTCCCCACCATTAGAATGTGAGCTTTTTAAAAGCAGGGATTATTCTATTTGTATTTATTGTGCCTTGTGCATAGAAGTGCTTGAATAAATGCTTACTTCATTCAACAACAGGTCATACTGGATTAATTTTCTTTTTTGTCAAATTGTAAAACTGGTAGATGTTATGTTTTACTTGAACTTTACCTGTATTTTAGCCACTACTTTATGAAAAACCTCTCTTTTTTTTCTCTTAGAGGTAGCTGAATTTGGAATTGGATGAATAGGCAGACCCAAGAGTAGGCAGCAGTACTTGAGTGAAACCCAGGTCTCAATTGTAGATGACTCAAATGGCAACATGGCATGACTGATTAAAATGCTGCAACTTAGCATGATTTGTACACATGTAATGACATAAAAAGCATCACCAAAGACATGAATTCTTGGAAAAAGAGGGCTGGTATGTACAGAAAGGGAGAGAGAACAGATGGATAGACCATGTGCTTTACCAATACCTACAAAAGGTTGGGCTGATACTTTAGTGAGGATTTATTAGGCCAAGAATGTCACAAGATAGGAAGGTATAGATGGGTTGCTATCAGAATAGTATTTTATATTAAGGTGATATATATTAACACTATGGCTTCATTAAAACACTGAAGTATTATAATTTCTAGATTCACAGAGTCATAACATTTCAGACCGGGAAAGAATATTCAAAGTTTTCTAATGCCAACACTGACAAGAAAACCAAAGCTCAGAGTTTGTGACTTGCCTAAGATCACATAGGACCGTCTGTATTTCCATACACATTGTCATGTTAACAGCACTTCAAATGACAGCTAGAAGAAGGTGTTTTTAAAAGTATCTTCATTTAGGAGGCAAATGCTTACACTCTATAGTATCTTTTCTCCCAATGTGTCTTGTACATGGATTATTATATGCTATACTTTAGTATATAGGGTAGCAGTTTGTTTTAATTAGGACATTTCTCCCATCAAAGAACTATATTTACTAATTTTTATTATTTTATCGGAGCTTTAAATGATTAAGTTTCCCTTGCTATTCAGGAGTAGCAGCTAGAATGCATTTATGAAGCACACATATCATCATTTGAGGATAACGTGGAAGTAGAGATGTCAGTCCCACAAGCACTCCCCCTGTTGTCTTCCAGAAGATCTGATTTGAGCTTTTGTTTCTGATTTCTACTTGTCAAGCAGCATCAGGCTAGAGTCTCTCTGGCTTTCTTAGGGTGTTACTAACAACTAAAATCAAAATGTAAAGAAGCTCTATATGAGTACTGTCAAGTCGCCTTACAGGGAACAGATGTCAAAATGAAGGTACGCTAAACTTGAAGCAACTCACAGGGATTGAACCTTCAGGTAGAGTAGGTGAAGATGCAAGGAAAGAAATGAAACTGTGGCATGGTGAATTTCTGATGAGAAGGACAGACTCTTTCATTGATGTGCCAACAGAGAGAATTTTTGCTAGCAATATTCTGTGAGCAAAACACTTAAGAGAATGTATGTATACAATAGTTTAAAAAAACAGGGTTACTGACACAGATGCCAATTTGGTAGGGCATATGGAACATTTACACTTGCCTTTTTCTTTCTTGCTTGCTACAGCTGGTGCTGATTTAGTATGTGAAATTTTACTAGCAGGAGTGCTAATCAAGACAGAGATTCTGTAAGGATTTAGTCATTTATGTAGGGGAAAACTACAGGGATCATTAAAAAGTAGAAGATCATCTCACGGAGGAACATTATCATTATCGACCTCATTTTTAAACTAAACAGAGACAATGGTACTGTAAGTGTTGCTTTAGCTGCAGAGGATGTCAGAATGCTTCCCCTAGAATGATTTCAAAGGATAGTACCCACAATAGAAAGTTCGGATAGAGGAATGTTAAATATGTTTAAACTTTAGAAGTGTTAGAAGAACATAGGGGCAAGAAATTTAGTGTCAGAGTTAAGTTAAATTTCTTTGCTTTGCAATTCACCACAGTTGTTCTTTGGAAATCCCAACATATTTTAATTGTTATAATGATGTAAAGAAAAAAAAGTGAAATTTTCCTTATCTTGCTCTGAGGTTGTAAAAGGTAACTTATTTCCAGTTATACTTGACGGGGAAAATTATTGCAAAGTCCAAATTTACATTTTAAAAAATAACCTAAGATTCGCAGAATTTCAGAGCACAATTAAAAAAAACTTTCACAAGTAGCAACAGAATCCTTGCTCTATATTAAATATGTTGTACAGGTGGCTTGGTAGTATGGGAGACCTGCACAACAGCAACTAGACATCTGCTGCTGGAGGAGACTTGCCACATAGCAGAAGTGGTATTCTCAGTCCCCTGTGGAAGGGTGCCAGCTGCCTGGGCCTTCAGCATCAATTACTGAAGAATCAAAAATGTGGTTTTAGAAGGAGCTTTCCATGGTCTTCTTTCCTCTAAGTAAGGGGCTTTATAGGTTATGGAAAGAACTTAAAGTGAAAAGCCAGTGTAGTATTGTAAAGTGAGTGATTGTACTCTCAACTGCCTAGGCTTGCCACTCCCAGGAAATAGACATTTATACTGGCTCTAGCTTTGACTTCTTTGGAATGGTTTTTCAAATTCAGTATAAATGAATGTTCAAAAGCAGTTTTAATATGACAGATATTAAAGCCTATTAATAAATCAAAAAGAAAGAGTAGAAAAGAAGCAAGGTATACTAAAGGGATGGTTTTTTGAAGTAACAAAACATTTTGTATTAAATTATCTTTACTTTTTAACAAATAATTGCATTGGAAATATTTTATGATCTAAACATAGCCTTTCCTTTATTTTGTCTAGAATGACTTTCCCCCCCCCAAAAAAAAGTCTATTGTGCACTGGACTTTCATTTAGAAAGCCTAACTTTTGAGCCCAGTTTCAACAGCTCCTTAATTATTATAATCTTGGGTATATCATATGACTTCTTTCAACTTCTGCTGGATAAAAATACTTGCATTACCTATCCTCATAGAGATCAAAAGAGACAAATGTAAAGGGATTTGAAGTCATAAAGCATTATATAAATGTGAGTTATTTAGGCTTAAGACATTGAGGATTAATCTGTCTATAAGCATTTATGAAGTGTCTACTATGTGTCAGGCTCTATGCTAAGCTCTAGGAATACAAAAAAGTAAAACAATCCTTGCTCACAAAAAGATCACAATCTCATGAGGAAAACAACACACACACATACACACACACACACACACACGCGCGCGCGCGCGCGCGCGTGTTTGCTGTTTAGGACTTAAAGGAAAGTGATTTGTATTGTAGCCATGGTCAACCCAATCATTACATCAAAAATCCTGAGGATGTATTCTGAAGTCTGTGAAGAAGAAAAAAAAATGGATTAAGTATATATGGATTTTATTTTTTTAAAATGTTAGTTTTTTCCTCCCTATTTTCTTTCCAACATCAGAATCCCTATATCATTTCAGATCCTATGAGGTTGATGAGTCTCAGCTCTATCAAAGAATCAGGATTTTAGACAATCTGTTAGGAAGTACAGGGTTAGAAGTAGAGTTGAAAATCAGATGGAGGGATGGTATGGTAGATACCATGGAAAAGGACAAGGAAAATCTGTGTGGTCTGGGGCTACATCTTCAGAGAAGGAGACAGTCCTATTCATGACCAACATGACTACCAAAGAAAGTGTTAACCATTGCAATTTAGCTAGAAGAATTTCTTCAGGTAAATAAACTAGGATAATAATATGTAAGAATAACTGACAATTATATAATACTTTAAAGTTTGCAAAGCATTTTAGGGGTGGAGGTAGGGAGAGAAGAAAGGGTGAAAGAAGGGATGGTTGCCACATTTTCTGGGATCTCATACCTAGAATTAAAGGTTGGCAAAGCACACTCTAGAAAGGTTTAAATATCATCAACCTTATCAGATCAAATCCCCTGACTAATGAACCAGAAACTGGTTGAATAGCCAATCTAAAAGAGTGGATCAGCTGATTCATATGATAAAATTAGACTGAAGTGGGCAATCAGGAAGGAAGAGGCAGCTAAGAAAGCTAAGTTCTCTAAAGCAGAAGGACTAAGATTGATTGATGACTTGTCATTTCCCCTTTTAATTGTTAATGTGAATCCTTGTCTTAATTTTCCTCCTGTGCAGACAGGATTTCTTGTTGTTATTGTGAAAACACACAAATTTAGGAAGATTAGATGCTATGACCAGGGAAGAGTGCCAAGAAAAAAAGAAAAACCTTCTTTAGTGATTTTATTTTGAATGTCACCTACCTCTCCTATAAAAGGATCAAATTATTACATGGAAGAAAGAAGTCTGGCTATAGAAAGTTTGCCAGTTTAAAAAAAATCTCAAAATTAAAAAAAAAAAAACTTATATAAAGGGGCAAATTGCATGTGGCTCCTAGTACAATAGAAAGGAAGCTGGATTTGGCCTCTTTAGATGGGTTAGTGATGTAATCTTTCTGAACTTGTTTCCTCATCTGTAAAATTAAGGATTTAGGCTCTTATCATCTCTCTGGTCCTGTCTAGCACTAGAACTGTGATCCTAGGAACCCAATCTAGAGAAGAGATGTGTTGGCAGCTTTAAACAAATATATCAGTTAGCCATGTCCTAAGGATTGCTGGGGTAAGAAGTTGTGTCACCAGGGGGTATCCAGTTGTGCCCTATTGCAAAATACTTTTCACTTAGAAACAAGTGATAATTTTTATTGATATCATATTGATTTTAGGAATAAAATAATAGCAAAGAAAAAAGACAGCCAGTACATGGGAAGTTAAATTAAAAAAAACACAAACCTTTTTTGGGGAGAGGGTTCTTAACTACAAAAAAGGAAAAAAAGTAATTGTTGATGTATAAAACAAAATATGTTTAAAGATTTTTCTCAATGTAATTTAAAAAAAAAACTGAGATGTTTAAATTATAGTGCTTTACAAGGACTCTGCAGTGTTTTCCTTTAGTAATTCAAATAAAGCATATTTACTTTTAGAAATAAACCTTTTTTGTAGCTACTTCAATTGAACAATGTTTGAAAATGTTATTAAGGTGGCTATTCAAATAGAAAATATCTCTTGCATTAATGCCCTATTGCTCACAAAAGTTAGCTTAAAGATATTGGGAAGATTTTGTTTACTAACATTTCAAGTAAGATTTGTTCACCACAATTCAGCAAAATCACTTGACTTTTGACTTTAGTTATTTGTTCATATTCATGAGTTTTCAGGGAACAGAATTAAAAAAGCCTCCCAAAGATATTGGGAAAAAATACCTTATTCTTTTAAAACCCTCTGGTTTAGTCAGTTGATAATAATAGGCATCTTACATAAACTATTGAATTTAAATGTGATATTTGGACTGTCATAACCAGTTTTCTTTTTATTTTCATATGTCCAGGCATCATTACTTCGTGTGGTCATTTGTTATATGCTGTGTAATCCATATTATGTATCAAATGATACTATATATGTTATTTAATTTTTTAATCTTTCAAAGCACTATGTGAATACATATATATGTACACACATATACATGCATATATCTTTACTGCCATTTAATTAAAGTATTTATTAATCACCTATTCTGTGTAACATGGTATTATAAAAACTTGTGATATATGAAGACAAAATAAAAACTGCTCCTATCCTCGAAGTGCTTACATTCTGCTGGGAATATATGTTTACAAAAATAAATTGAGGAAGAAACCATTAGAAACTAGGGAGGTTGAGAAAAAATTTCTTGTAAAAAGTGACACCTGAATTTAACCTTATACATTTCCTATGGTAATGAATAAAAATTCAGCTTTTCAGAATCATAGACTAGTAGAGCCAGAAATAACCATAGGGATATTTTAACAAGGGTTCTTCACTTAGGGCCCTTTAACTTTTTTTTTTTTAATGAATTTTTTTTCCTTGAGGCAATCGGGGTTAAGTGACTTACCCAGAGTCACACAGCTAGGATGTGTTAAGTGTCTGAGGTTAAATTTGAACTCAGGTCCTCCTGACTTCAGGGCTTGTGCTCTATCCACTGCACCACCTAGCTGCCCTTGTTTTAAAATATATTTTGAGAACTATTTTCAATAGAACTCATTTCCTTTATAATCCTATGCATTTTATATTATGCCTTTAAAACATTCTGAGAAAGAAAGAAGGAAATAAGCACTGAAGTGTTTACTATATTCCAGGCACTATGATAATTACTGAGGATAAGCAAAAAGGATACAGACAGTCCTGTCCTCAAGAAGCTTATTCTAATATCCTGAAAGTCCCTGGCTTTACTAGATTGCCAAACAAGTCCGCAACACACAAATACAAATAAGGTAAGAGCCTCTGATCTAGTACAAGTACTTCATTTTATACATCAGAAAGTGGTCTGAAGGAGGTGAAGTGATGTCTGTAAAGTTGCATGCATCTGTAGGTACATCTAGAAATGTCTATTTTGTAGCATTATGCAGAACACATCCTCAGATAAACTTGATTTCTTTAATTGTTGTTTCCCAATTACCTTATGTAAGCTATATGTCAACCTTACAAAATACTATGCATAGAGAACCATAAAAATGGAAATGTTTTATTTTCACTTTGTTGCTGTATGAGGAGAGGTGAAAGAGATATTGCTCTATATCATCTTTGAGTCTTTTACTATGTGCAAATACACTACTTCCCTTCTCACCTCCAGAAAATAGTAAATTATCTAATATGTCTAAGACTGCATCCATAACTTTGCCAGGACATTTGTGCCATCATTGTAGTAATTGTAGCTATGTCACAGTTTTTCTGATACTGTTAATTTTCTCATGACTGTTGATCTTCAGTCAAATTTCTGGCAGCGGAGCTCACCATAGATTAAAAACTGGAAGAGATCTAACAGATAATCAAGTTTTGAGACCCATAAAAGTAAAATTACTTATGTAAGGACAAACAGGCCTATATATTGCCAAGCTAAGGTGAGAGCTCAGATTCTCAGACTCTAAATCTTATGTTCTTTCCCATCATACACTGATGACCTTCCCTCCTTTTGTGGCAAGGGGCACTTAGTTTATATCTATAAGAGATTTAGGGATTCCAGGAGGGAGACCAAGAAAGCAGCCTATGTTAAAGGGAGGGAGAATAACAAATACACTCATTTTTTTGGTCATGGAACTTCAATTCTCAATCAATTCCAATGATGCTTTCCTGACTTTAATATAAAATATAAACTCCTTTGTTGATACTTTAGAGTCAGCTATATAGGGCAATGAGTAGAGTTCTGGGACCTGTAGATAGGAAGACCTGAATTAATATGTGGTTTTAGATATTAGCTGTGTGACTCTGGACAAGTTGGTTAATCTCTGTTTGCCTAAATAGGGGTAATAATAACATTTATCTTCTTTTTTTAATGGCACAGATAATATTTTATTTTTATTTCAATTTTAATACATTGTCTATAAGCACTGAAGGAAGATATACTGCAATGTTATTCCTTTTTTTTAAATTAGAGCTTTTTTATTTTTCAAAACATATACGTGGACAATTCTTTAACATTAGCCCTTGCAAACCCTTGTGTTCTAGTTTCCCTCCCTTCCCCATGCCCTCCCCTAGATGGCAAGTAGTCCAATATATATGTTAAACTTGATAGAAATATATAACATCTGTCTTTTACAGTTGTGAATATCAAATAAGATAATAATTGTGAAGCTTTTTAAAGTTTATTAAAGTAACTGGTACATACTAAATTCTATATAAATATTATTATTATTATTATTATCTTATACAACCTCATTCCAATCTGGTTTTCCAATCTCTTTGATTGCTACTACTTCCATTGCTCTGTGATTTGGTCCATCTATAATAGTAGGTATTAATGAATTTTTTTTTTCTTTTTTGCTTGATTGAGTCATTTACTAGAAATGAAATGTTAGACTGGAGCCAGATTGTGATGGACTTTTAAAGTTTAATTCTTTGCTAAGGAAGATATAAGAATGATACAGTGTTTCACAGCTGATATTGGGATTCAATATGGAAAATGTAGGAAATAGAAGGTAGACACTATGTATACAAGAGTCTTAAGGTATGCTCACAGAAAAGTGCACATCACCAAATGGACAATTGGAAGAATAATTCAACTATATAGGAATTACTGTTGACTTTAAAGATTTCATTTTACCCCTGAATTATCTCGATGAGATAGAAAGAAATTGTTTTTGGAGTCAGAGGACTTGAATTTAAATCCTGAGTCAACAACCTTTGTGACCTAAGACAAGTCATTTAATTTCTCTATTCTTCAATTTCCATAAATTTAAAGATCTTTATGGCAAATATTCTATTTTGACATGAATTCAAGAAAGTAATTTCATTTTTTTTGTTTACTTTTTTGATCTGTGAAATGAGGAGGTTGGACTAAAATATTTTTTAGGTCTGTTCTATTTTCAACATCTTATGAGTCCATAAAATTCAGCTTTTCAATTTTTTTCTAAGTCATGGAATGTAAGAAACTACCCCATTTGGCAGATGAGGTAACTGAGGCCCAGAGAGACCTGATAAGACAACAGTAGAACTGAGATTCAGATTCAGATCCATTGCTGCTTCCATTATGTTACATTGCAGCTCAGTTTTTCTCTCAATTCCTTTCAATCTTCAGCTGAGGGGGATGGGGTTCATGATCTCTTAGGTCCCTTCCTACTCTAATTCCTATGAGGTCAGTGGACACAGAAAGGCTGCCAAGTAAGTGTATGTATAAAATGGTAGCCTTTGTAAGAAAATATGTGTGCATGGTGCCTGAGTTGTTTCTGTCGTGAATGGCTGCCTTCAGAACAACTTTGGTATTGAAAATACGTAAGGAGTGAAATGTAAGATCTGAGGAAATGTTGCCCATTTTTTCAGGGCCAGGAAAATCCTGACAGCACTCCAGGAAGAAATCACTTGCCAAAACATCAGCTTGAACAAGTGGTTCCATCCAGCTCAATTGTAACGCCACATAATTTATGCTGGAGTGGCTTTTGGAACAACAGAGAATGGCATGTGCCCATATTGAGGAGCATAAGATTGGAAATGTTGGTATTGCCCTCATCTTCACTTCAAAGATTCTATTGCTTCAGATATTGAAAGCAATCAGGTAAAAATCTATTAAGATAATGACACTTTGCTATTGAGAAAAAAATGCAGGAAATTTAAGAAAAAAACCAAACCTCTTTTTTCTTTTAGACTCTCCTAATGTCCGGAATCCTTATTCCATGAACAGAGAACAATTTGTTAACATTCATTTGCCAAACCTGCATCAAACGTATATTATTTATGAGATATGTTTATTAAGCAACTAGAGACAGATAGATGATACAATAGATAGAGCTCTGGGGTTTGAGTCAGAAAGATAAGAGATCAAATCTAGACTTAGATATTTTACTAGCTGTGTGACCCTGAGCAAGTCCATGTTTGCCTTGGTTCAGGCATCTGTGAAATGCATTGAAGAAGGAAATAGTCACCCATTCCAGTATTTTTGCCAAGAAAACCCCAAATGAAGTCACAAAGTGTGGGGCTCAATTGAAAAGCAACTAAACAACAAAGAAATTGTGAATATTTTTGTGCCTATTCTATTTCACTTTGCATTAGTTCACATGTTTTCTTCTCATGATTCTCCAAACCTTTCCCATTTTTATGGTGCAAAAATATTCTATGACATTCACATCACAATTGGCCACTTTCTAACTAATAATTTATTTTCAAAAATCTCTTATATGTTTACCTCTTTAAATTAAAACATACATCTGTAAGGCAGATCAGGTGGAAACTCTATAGGTTTGAAAAGGAAAAAGTGAGAAATGTTATTTAATTGTGAATAATGGGGCAACACTAACATGAAATTAATCATCTGAGCACCAAATAAATTGTTCTAAATTTCTCAAGATTGGGATAGTTTAATCTTATTATGTTTCTTATCAGTTCTAAAATTTTCATATCTGTGATAAATTTAATCACTACCTTCATCATCATAACTCACAGAAGCACCAGTTATTAATTTCAAGATCAACAGAAGACAGTTGCTGCCTTAAAGGAAAATTCTTATGAGGGCTGCAACTGTTCTAATAGGAATTACATTGTTTAGGGTTAAAGGATACAACACTCAAAGAGTCTGTCGTTTAGATCTGTGTCATAGACATGAATCTCACAATAGCCTTAGACAAATTGTTTAGCACCCAGATTTTCCCCCCAGTGCAATCTGGTTTGTAAAATAATGTTGATAGTATCTCCCAGGCAATTTTATGTTACCAGGCAAGGTTACTATTTACTTATATCCTTCAATGA
Source organism: Antechinus flavipes (assembly GCF_016432865.1). Lineage (NCBI taxonomy): Eukaryota > Metazoa > Chordata > Mammalia > Dasyuromorphia > Dasyuridae > Antechinus > Antechinus flavipes. The sequence continues at coordinate 371,624,014 of NC_067400.1, read as the reverse complement.
AAGCCTTTTAGAATAAACCTCTATAATTATGTTAATATTACTTGAAAATGAAGCTCAGTTAATTTTTTTTTTTTTAAGGTTTGATATGTCAGAGGAAAAGGGAAATGAACATTACCTTGATTCTAGTTATTTAAATGTTGGCTTATTTCTTTCATTTTTATTTATGAGTGAAGCAAACTCTGTTCTCCCAATTATTAATGAAAGTTAGTATGTTGACTGGGTATTTCAACTATTGAAATTCCAGCTAGGATAGAGATGTTAATGCTGACAGTCCCTGCAAAAACTACCTTGGATTTCCAAAGATAGCTGCCATATCAACATTCTGTGCAGATATTCCTGTGGAAGCTAGATCAGCTGCGAAAAAGGAAGTCCTTGCATTCCTTAAGAAAAAATAAAATTAACTACCTAGAAAATTTGTCAGGTGGAGCATTGATTTCACCATTCTTACTTTGAACTAAGACACTCAGCAAAACTGGCAATCAACAATTATCAGTTAATGAGTGAGATACCCAAGTGTTCTGCTTCCCAATGACAAAAACTTGTGTTCTGGCTGACTAGATGAAAATGTTGCTTTTAATATATCAATCCAACAGTTAACTGATATACTTTGGGTTTCACTGTAGAAAGCACTAGATGCCAGTGTTTATCTTAAAAGACCTGGGAGGAGAATCCATTATAAAAGGGGCAAGAAACCATCTAGAGTTGAGTTTGGAATCTCTTTCTCTTCTCAGAAAGCCTTTTATCTCCTTTTACATCGATGTACCTTTTTTCTTCTGTGCTCAGGCTGTGCTGAATGCTAATACTGTAATACAGTCTATAATTTTCAATGTATTTGCTGTGGATTTCAAGTGTTTGCTATAGATTCTGAGTTCTTGAGGAATTTTTCCTAACCAAATTGCATGGAATATTTTGGTATATCTATGGGTTCTGGACACTAATTGTTTGTAAAGAAATACTGGAATCATAATGTGATGGTCTAAAGGTTTCTCAGCTGTTTCTCTCTATGAAAAATAGGTAATGGAATATTTTGCACGTGACAAATCCATATTTTATAGGCAGCACATCAGTGTTGTGTAAATTTTATGAACAACTTCTATTATCTTTGAAACCACAGAAGCAACAAACAGTTATAATTATAGCCTGAAGAAGCTATAGTGTTTCAAATCTGCCTACAGTAGTGGTATTACAAGGAAAATGTTTTGTGTGCCTGCAGCTCTCACTGTGCTTAGTGACATCACAATTATACTACACTTTAACTGAAACTTCTGTCCTTAAACAGAAACAGCTTGTCTAAAACCTGAGGTTGTTTTTTTTATTCTTCAAAATTCTTTGATTCTTCACCAAATAAAAGGGGTAGGAATGATAAATATTGTAGTTTACTCCTTTCTTTGTTACTATGTGGCTGCCTTTGCGATTAGGAAGTTATAGGTATTCTCTGGAGTGCCACATGGGGAATGAATGTACATTATTTAGAATTTCTTTATATGCATCTGCTACTTGTCAACTCATGATCTTCTGATCCTTGAAGATTTGACAACCCTGTGATTTGCTATAATGGAATTACTGAAAAGTTATCAACAAAGGCATTGCCACGCAAGAATGCAAAGTAACTCCTCAGATGTTTAGAGGAAAATCAACTTCAAAAGGGAATGAGAGATCTCAAAGAAATATCTACCTCTTGCACATTTTGGGTTTGGGATGCAGCTCTGTATGGTTTTCATTGTGATCAGTGTGAGTAGACCTGTATACTTCAACTTTAAATTTTTTTTAAATTGGTGTTTATTTTCTCATAGTTATTCATCAACAATTCACTTGATTTTCTCTAAGAGTAGATTGCATCTCAGTAGACACAACAGCTGTTTGTTTTCTTAGCTTTTAAAAAAATCTAATTTTAAAATAAATATATTTTAAGTCAATACTTAAACTTAAAGTCTCATTGTATACCAAAGAAGTAGCTTTGTAAAAAGCAAAATTTCCAGTGAGGATTATGAGCATGTGTTAAAAAAAAGGGGGGGGGAATATTTGAATACTTAAAGTTTTTTCAATAAGCACATAATTATTGTCTTTAAACTTCTCTAGATATGAGCTGGATACAGAATTGAACAGGTAGAGTATAATGAATGGTCTAGGTTGCCTAAGGGAAATTGCAGAGCTCCTTAATTACCCCAAACTTTTCTCTAAAAATAAGGCTCACTTTTAAAAATACAAATATTTTGTCCATGTTGTATGGCTATTAGTCGCAGAATGCTTTATTCTCCATAGAACAAAAATTAGGTAAAGCTCAATGGACTAACTCATGGTAGGTGTGAGCAGGCTATAATGCATTCACTAATGGAAATAATATTTCCACTCCCTCTCCACAATCCCCTGCACTCCTTGGAGCCCATGTTGAATTGAAGTTAGTTTTTCTAATTGTTTCTGGGGACAAATTTGTTCAGTGCAGAAGGACTTTGGAATAACAAAAATTCTTTGGTCATCTTCTCATCCCCTCATAGTGGGAAGGGGAAAAGGGAGTGTGTATTAAAGAGTATAGGTGCTTGAACCCAAAAGAACAATCCATTAAGTAGACCTCAAAAAGAAAAACTAGCTTCTGTCACTAGCTCTGTATCCATCGAATGTGCAAGCTTTTCTTATATTTCTTATGCAGTCATGGTGCCTGCTCTCACTTGACAAAGGGTACATATGCTAGTAAGGCAAGTCTGAACTGAGGCCTTGGACTCCTGTTTTCTTCCACTTGTATTTCATTCTGTGAAAAAAGGTGAACAAAAAGTGATTTTCAGATGGAGTTTTCTAGACTATCTAGAGTTCAAAAGCTCCCGAATCCCGAAATTAGAACTGACTAAAAACAGAAAAAAATTGTTTGCAGCTATATCCTTTTCAGAGAAAAATGATAATTGAGAGGAGAATGTCCTGGCTTGTTAGAAGACATTGATTTGAGGGAATTGTTTGGATAGTGCAGAACTGAGGTGAAATAGTTATTTAGTCATTCTACAAAACATGGTTTGTTTCAAGTATTAACAATAGGAATCAACAATATGGATTATTGTTTCATATTTTAAATCTTTATCAATGCATTCTTATAAGATTTGTCGTGTGTTTGTGTGTGTGTGTGTGTGTGTGTGTGTGTGTGTGTATGTATAAAACCACCTGATGCTTGGTATATTGAAAACTTTTCTCCTCCCTTTTAGGAACAATTTAAACACGAGCCAAATAAGCTTTCTCTAAGTAATTTTCCCCCTACCTCACCCCACTAGAATTTCAAGGGAAGAATAAAAGAAACCGAAAGAGCTAAATCCCACTCTTTGGAAGTAAGATTCCCCCAAGAATGAACACAATCCATGTGAGGCTAGAATTGGGACTTCTTAGTAGATATGCCTAACTTGGTAGCCCAGTAAATAGAGTGTTAAACCTAGAGTCAGGAAGACATGAGTTCAAAAACATCTTCAGATACCAGATATGTGATTCCAGGCAAGTCATTTCTGATTTAATTTTTCTCAATTGTAAAATGAGGTTAATAATAGCACCTACAATGTATTGTGGTACTGTGAGGATAAATTGCTCTATTACTTAGAGGTAGATATAGGGAGGGAAGCACCTTAGAGACAAATTGAAGAGATTCCCAGGGGTTGGGCAGAGCACTTACCAGGATGGTTGCTGTTATATACTTAGGTATAGAAAAAAAATAGTTGTAAAATTTATTCTTTTTTTTAAATAAAATATGAACATTAACTTTATAATCTTAATGAGTTCATATTCAATATTAGAACGGAGGTCAGGAAGTACCTGTATTCACTACCTCCAATTGTTTTTAGCTGTATGACCAGAGGCAAGTCACTTTATCTTTCTGAGCTTGTAAAATGATTCTAATATCTGTGGTTTTATTAACTAACAAAGTTGTTGTGGGGATCAAGTGGGATAATATTTGTAAAATGATTTGTTAACCCTAAGGCACTATATAAATGATAGTAGTTATTATGAGTTTTCAAAGATAGTGACTAGTGGCTCTAAAATAACACCTCAGATTTAATGTAGCTATGACTTTCCTTCCTCATCTGAATTTACCTCTTTCAAATATTCTTAAGTTATTCCTTCTATTATTTTAGTATTCATACAATGCTTGCAGGTGTTCAACAACTGTATAAAGAATATATTAACAGAATTTAGGGTGAATTTATCCACCCACACAACACATCCTAGTAAACTGACCGAAGGGAACCATCATTAATATAACAGAAGGGAGATTTCTAAATGTGCCAGTCACATCCCATTGAACATTTAGACAAACTTATGTTTGTTAAATGTGTAAGAAGGGTGTGCCATAACTCTGCTTCAATAATTACAAAGTGCCTTGGATTCATGATTGAATGAATCAATTAGAGGTATGAACTAGGTGTGAACGTGGCCTAGATATCTCTGTTAAATTAATCAATCAAAGGCATTAAATTAAGTTCAGCCAGTGTTGTTAATCAAGTGGGAAGGATGCTTATGATCATAGATGAGATGAAATGAGATAGGAAATGTATTGGGACTGGCCTTTGTCCCATGACCCATAACTGGGTGACTCATAGGTCTCCTATAAAGAAGCAAGCTAGTTTCAAACCTGGAAATTGAAAAGGCGAACCTGGAAAGGGCAATTCCAGTTAAGTACCCTTTAAACAGTGAGGAATAAACTTTGAAAGGTCTGGTCATTAGTGTCTTAGTAATATCACCAGAACATTAGCACTGGCTTCAATGTCTACAATGGGAGCTGAGAACAAACTAGATAAATTGAGAAAAAGCAGTCTAAGGACTCTACAAGGAGCCCAGTGGAAATTGTACTAGGACAGCACTTCTGAGACTCCACAAAAGGTGAAATGAACTATAAGAAAACAGCTGTGAATTACCCCTTTACTACATATCCTTTCTGAGTTTGAGTCTGCTTTTCCCAGGACGCTGCATGGACTCTACTTTTCCCAGGACTCTTGCTCTCACATGGGAGAATGTGTCTAAAGCTTTTGAGAGATGTTTGTACCAACTGTTCTTAACCATACCATAAAAAGCCCCCATCTTAAAAAAAAAAAAACTGTCTTTCTGGCTTATTGATGTTAATTTGTTATCATGAGCAGACATCATCTGGTGGGATTTTGTGAGTTAGAGTTCCAGAGAACCACTCTGAATCCCTTAAGATTTATTCCTAGAAACCCTAGATATAGGGTACCTATAGTAGCCTTCTTCTACTTCTTCTGGAATCTTCTGGAAAGTCAACCTGTGGTGATTAGAAGTTGAAATAATAATCTCAGAACATGTACTACAAATGGGATGAGGTAATTTTTAAAAGTCTGTTAAATAAACAAGGATTACCTTGCTTTAAGATTTTTTTGGCTCTAAGCTACAACTGGGGGAAAATTCTCATCTTTATATATGTTAAGTTGTCTCTCACCTTTATCACAGGATTATTGAAGAGAGACAGAACAGGATTATTAAAGGGAGACACAACAGACATCTCTAGCATCTTCTCTCTCTACCTTTCTTCAAGGGAGATTTTAGGTTTACCTAGGAAAGGAAACAGAAGCCAGAGGCCACCACTTTTCTCTTCTCAGAGAGAAGGAATGCTGGAATAGAATTATAGCTATCAGTTGCACTAAATATTATTAGTCTAGAGAATATGATTGTTCAAGCTAGACTTCTGATTTCTTTTCATTAAAGAGGAAGGAGAACCCTCATTTCCTTCCTCCCAAAATACTAGTTCCACAATGAATACATATACCATAGCAAAGAAAACTATTTATTCAAGAAAATGGTAAAACAGAAGTCAGAGAAAATATACACAGGAAAATATATACTGGATAATATAGAGTGAAGGAGCTTTCTCATTGGGAAAGAGAAAGCTCAACCAAAAGAGAATCCCACATCTCACCCAATGGACTGGTCCCCAAAGTCAATAGCATATTAAGGTGTGGATGGATATGTGATGGACACTGCTTACTCCTCTTATGTCAGCTTCTTTTCAGAATCATCCTCCTTTCAACAACCTAAAGTGTGATTTGTGATTTGTCACTATTCATTTTTTCCCTTGAAGTTAGCAATAGGAAATGCCCAAAGCTGCTGAAGACTCTTTCTCTCATGAGACTCTTGAAGAGTCTAAATGTCTCCTCTTTGACATCTTATATGCTCCATATTATATCTTATTCATGCTCAAAGCATTTACTTGGCTTACTAGGAATGCTTTAAAATTTTGCAAAGCATTTCCCACACAACAACCCTGTGAAAGTAGGTATTGTATGTCCTAATCATTCCCATTTACAAAATCGAGAAACTTGGGGCTCAGGCTGAGATCCATTTCTCAAGGTCACACAGCTACCATGTGTCAAACCCAGCATTCAAACTCAAGTTTCCTGACTTCAAATTAAGTCTCCTTTCCATTAAATTGCATCATCTTGCTTTTCATGTTATCTTAACACTTATATTACTCTTTACTACCTTTTTTTAATAGATGTGTCTCATAATTCTAGGAAAAGGAGTTTGACCATAATTGGGACTATTTTAAAATTTTCTCTGTCATTAAAAAAAAAAGCTTAGGGAATCATCAAAGCAAGCAAACAAATGTAATTAATAACATTTTGGCAAATTTCCTTTTATACATTACATTTCTTTTACCATATACTTTTTTTTACACTGAAAATTGTTCTGAATATTAGTTGTGGTTTTGGGCTTTTTTTTTTTTTTACAGTATTTTGTTTGCTTGAAGATATATTTCTATGTATGTATGTGACATATATTAAAAATAAAATGTGTCAAGCTCATTTTTAAGGAGGAAGTTTGACTGAGAAATGAGAGGATAGAAAGTTACATTCCATGAAGGAGAAAAATGACATGTGGGATGACTTGGAAGTAGAGCAGAAAAAGATGTGAATGGGGACAGGAAATGCCCTGCGCATAAATAAAAATATTTGTACAAAAATAAATATATCATCATTTCTCTGTGAATGATTTCTCATGTGGAGACAGGATAAAGTTTTTGGATTTTTTTTAAAACCACAATCCCATATGGTAATCGAAACTCTTAACAGATTAGTCTTAAAAACTGAGAGAAGGGACAAATTTATGAAACCTTTACATCTATGATTTCCAATTTCTTTTCAGTTCTCAGTCTTAGAAATATTCACTTTGAAATGTATTCTTTTTGTAATGCTCCTTTGAAATGATGTCTTAAATTGTGTCTAGATAATAGTGAGGATCTCTATGACAGAAAAGAATGGTAGTATGGGGATAATTGAATTACTAACCTGTTTTTGTTTATTTCTTTAAAGATTACCTTTTGAACACAGTATAAGCCAATGTTTTCATTCCTGATTCAGTTCCCAAACCACTTCCCTTTCTCTTTGTTCTTTTATTGGAATATAAATATTTTTATATAGTGTCATAAGTGGATTGTCCTATTCATTTCCAAACCCTGCAGCATCATATCAAACAATAGGCAGAGGTACTGATTATGGCTCAGATAATGTAGTTGTTAATGATCAAGTTGATGTTAAAAAGCCATCACTAATCATTGACATAATTCTTAGAACATTATACTGTAGAAGTGCACCTTTTGTGTGGCAACAGAATGACAAAATTGAAATGTTAAAAGTTGAGTGTCTGAATAATAGCCTGTGAAATCATTTAGACAAGAGCATTGTTGCTGCCATTGTAAAAGGACTAGAGAGTGACAGAATGAGACAAAAACAAAAAGGAGAAACACCACAATGTCTCTCCTTTCAGGTTTGAAGGGAGATGTAAGGTAAAGAGGATTCCTATTTGTCTGTTTCCTCTCTCTCTTCTTGGAGGGTCTTCGCCTAACAAGAGAGCACCCTCCTCTGGCAGCTTGCCAAAACACGAAAGCCTGTCTCATCTTCAGATTGGCAAGTACACAGCGAGCTATGTGGGGAGGGGGATGGTTAAAGGGCCCTGACTAAAAAGCTTTACCCCACTACAATTTTGACTGAGCAGAAGTGAACCTTCATTGGTTATACATTGTCTTCTTTCTACAGCCTTCTGGCACAGATCTTTGAAGTCACAAGACCTGGGAACGAAATAATTATCACAAAATCACTTCACAAAGGTAGATCTCTTCCCAGTGAATTTGCCAGCTCTCTTTGGTGCTTTAGAAAGACAGCTTTGTTGTGTCACATTGGAATATAGACTTAGAATTAGAAGTTGTCTTAGAGATCACCTTTCCACCTTGCTCATCTTATAAAAAAAGAAACTAAGGCTGAGATAATTTCTTGTTCAAGGTCAGACAAGGAATAAAGAAAGGAATTGGAATTCAAGCCCAGGCCCTTGACTCCAAATTCAATATTCTTTCCACTGTACCATCTAACCTCTCAAAATGTTCTTGGGTAAGACCAGGTCTTCTTAAAATTTTTCCACCTATGACCCATTTTTGCTCAAGAAATTTTATATAGATATAGAAAATAGGCATACAAATCAAATATTTTAATGGTAATCTTGCCCTCTCTTTTTTATTTATTAAAGCTTTTTATTTTCATAACATATGTGTAGATAATTTTCAAAATTCACTCTTGCAAAACCTTGGGTTCCAAATTTTTTCCCTCCTTTCACCCCCTCACCTAGATGGCAAGTAATCCAATATTTTCACAATCATCATGCTGCACAAGAACAATCATATTAAAAAGGAAAGAAATGAGAAAGAAAACAAAATTCAAACAAACAACAAAATAAGTGAAAATACTATGTTGTGATCCACATTCAGTCCCCAGTCTTTTCTCTGGGTACAGATGGCTCTCTTCATCACAAGATCATTAGAACTGGCCTGAGTTACTTCACTGTACAAATCAAATATTTGCTGATAATAAATAATAATTTCATGACTCCTACATCCAGTTACATGACTCCATATGGGGTTGCAACTCATAATTCAAGAATTTTGGGTTAGACTATTAGTTCCTGTTACTAATGATTGATCTAGAGGCAGGCATTAGTGAGGTATATAATAGAGAAGAGGGAGAGCATAGTGGAACTAATAGTAGGGAAGAGAAGGAAGTGCTTGCCTGGTTAATTCACTTGGACAGGGCTTGCTCACGCTATTGGAGCCAAAATTATACATTTAATCTGGACATGTTGAGTTTGGGGAAGAGAAGGTGCAGAGAAAGGACATGATAATTTTTTTAAACTACTTGAAGGGCCAGCCTGTGGAAGAGAAATTATTCTTGATTTGTTGATCAAGCAATACTAAAAGAAAGTTGCAAAAAACACAAATTTAGACTTGATATCAGAAAAATGTTTTTAGTTATTAGAGCTATCCAGAAGCTAAGTGGGCTGCATCTCTTAACTCAAGGCTTAACTCAAGTAGCACTTCATTTGAACGGTAATTTTCTCTACCTAGTATCTAGGACCTAAGTATTACCTCCATGATCATAACTTTGTTATATATATATCTTGCATTTACTTTTTTGTGGATATGTATATTTCTGCTGACAAATATTGTTATTCTTCCCTATTCTATAAATATTCAACTTTCATATCTATATATCTATATCTACATCTACAGCTATATCTACGTCTATATTTATGTCTATATATCTATCCCCTTCTCTCGCTGACAAAACCAACCTGTTACCTGGAATTTTGCAATAACCTGTCTTACTGGTCCAATTCAAGCCTCTCCGTTTTTTTCATCTATCTTCAGCTTAGCTGTTTAAGTGATTTTTGATAAGGCACTGTTCCAGTATCATCACTTTTCCTGCTCAGTGAACCCCAATTGTCCCCCTTTTAACTCCAGGCTCAAATATAAATTTCTCTGGAATCTAAATGTTCTGCATAACCTAACCCCTTAATACCTTTCTGGCATTCTTACACTTTCTCCCCTCCATGCCCAGCACAGTGCAAGTATAGATTTGTAGATTTTATATATAAATTCATACAATGCTTGCAAGTGTTCAACAACTGTATAAAGAATATGTCAATAAAAATATTGCTGTAGAATTGATGATGCATATTAATAAATTGCTTTTCTCACAACAAACCTAAGGGGGTGAGGTGAGGTTCTTAACCTGATTCTTAACTTTGAAGGAATTTCATGGATAGATTTCAGCAAGCCTGTGAACTTAAATGGGAAAAAAATTAAATTCATTTTTACTAACCTTTAATTGAAATTTAGTGTTTCCTTCAGTTATTGAAGATTATTTTGGATGTGGGTCCCTAGACTTCATCAGATTGCCAAAGGGACCCTCTGATACAAATAGTTAAGAATACTTACCTTATGGGAAAGATACAGGAATTATGGTGGGAATTATACAGAAAATTAAGGCTTGATATAAGGAAAATTTCCCAATAGGGATATGCCAACGGGATATGAACCATCAAGTTATAAGTCATCAAGAAGAGGTTATGGTAGCCCTAGATAACCCTTGTTCTTGAGTCCCTCAAAACAACTCTAAGTACTTGGTACTTGGTATGGCAGATATGTTGCTTACTATTTTGTTCAATTTTTAAACTTTAAATATATTTAATTTTAATATTCATCTCTCCCCATCTATGCAGAAGGCAAACATATATGTGAAATCATGCAAAACAAAATTTCATATTAGTAGTGTTGTTAAAAAAAAAGGCAAGAAAAATAAAATGAAAAAAAAGTATGATTCAATCTGTACTCCAAGTTCATTAGTTCTTTCTCTGGAAGTGGAAAGCATTTTTCATCATAGGTCCTTTGGAATTGTTCTGAATCACTTTCTTGATCAAAGCAGGTAAGTCATAGTTGATCAAAATTGTAATGTTGCTATTACTGAGTATGATGTTCTGGTTCTGCTCATTTCACTTTGCAAGAGTTCATATAAATCTTCCCAGGTTTTTCTGAATGTCTAAACCCCAACCCTGTCATTTGTTTGAACTATAATATTTTTCATAGTCATACCATAACTTGTTCAGCCATTATTTCTCATTTTCTAATTTTTTGTCATCTCCAAAAGAGCTACTATAAAATTTTTGTATAAAGAAGTCCTGGTCTTTTCTTTTCTTTTTTCTTTCATCTCTTTTGAATACATCCCAAGAAGTGCTATTACTAGATCAAAGGATATGCATAGTTTTTTATATCCCTTTGAGCATAGTTCCAGATAGTTCAACAGAATGGTTAGATCAGTTCACAATTCCACCAACCATGCTTTAGTATACCTACTTGCCCACAGCCCCTCTAACATTTATCATTTTCTTTTCCTATCATGTTAGCCAATCTAATAATTGTGAAGCGGTACTATTCAGCCAGTATATATCAGAGATAGCACATGAAGCAAGATCTTTGAGGCCATTTATTTAATTTAGCATGCCTCCAGTACATCCTTTGCAGTTGTTATTATCCATCTCACTCGGTAAAAATGGTAGATTTGGAGATGGGAAGATTCACATCCTGCTTTAGAACCTTGTTAGCTGTATGATCCTAGACAATATATAGCTTCTTTCAGCCTCAGTTTTCTAATTTGTAAAATGAGAATAATAGTACCTACCTCATAGGGTTGTTGGAAGGATCAGATGAGATTATATATATAATTATCTGCACATTTTAAATCATTATAAAAATGTTCTTCTTATGAGCAACCATTTTGGAAGAAAGGACCTCTATGTCTTCAAACTTCTATATTAGCCACCAACCAGCTGCTACCAATGTAGTTGGCAAACCAGTCTAGTTGAAGCTGAGCTGAGAGAAAAACAGGAGACAAAATCTTCCTGACAGATGATATCACTTCAGTCACCACTTTCCTTCAGATTTTGATAAAGATTGCCCAGGTGTCTGGACCTAACAGCCCTGGAAATAGCCATGCTCCGCAAAACATTATTCTTTATTCTAGATTAACCCTTTTAGTCATAACTGAGGGGAGAAACCCTTGAGGAGAAGGGGTCCAATAACTTTACTGGCTAGCACCACTAGGTAAAGCCAAGAGCCCTGGGAATAGAAACACCAGATCACTTCAGCTGAGTTTACCGACCTAAACAAACAGAGAAAGGCCAGATAGATGTGGTCTTATTAATGCAAATCACATTAAAAGAGGGGTATCAATATCTTCCCAGCCCTTTTAAACCCTGAAGATCACAAAGCTTTAAATCCAACTTAGAACTGAACCCTCCAACTCATGTTGAAACCCTCCATTAGCATGTAAGCTTTTTGAGGGCAGAGATTTGATTTACTTTTATACTTCTATTCTAGTACTCACCACTGGATTCTTACATATGAATGCATTCATATTCATTCATGCATTAAAATATCCACAGATATTTTGATCCTTGTGGGTTTTGAAAACTAAACCAAACCAAACCATTAATGTTAGAGACTTTTTAAAAAATCTTTCCTTGTAAAACACTTATTGCCCCAAGAATTTGGACACAGAGAAATTGAATTGCTAAAGATATATTAAAATCAGATCTACTTATTTCTAATGAATTGGGGTATACTGGCAAAAATTGCTTCCAATCCTAAGAAGAATAAATTGCCTTTTTTGGAAAAAGTAATGAAGTAAGCCTAAATCTGTCTTTTGTTGTGGGAATATTGTTTTTCAAAGTTGGAACTTTTAAGCTTTTGTCTGTTGAAATTTTGTATCTCCTTTCATTTACTACTGAGTCCCCCATTTCTCCCCTTCTAATTGCTTCCTTTTCTCCTATGGAAACCTGGATTCATCCATTCTGCATTTATTTAGTAACTATTCTGTGCTAGACTCTGAAGTAGACACAGGAAGTAGACACATGATATAGTTCTTGCCTTTAGGTTATTTTTCCCATCAAGAGCTTTGTTTAATAGCTTCTTTTCTGGATCTAGGTTGTTATGTTTTTTAAAAATTATTAATTGTTTTTTTTTTGGTTATACATGTATATTAACTTTTTAAATACACATTTCTTTATGAATCATGTTGGGAGAGAAAAATCAGGACAAAAGGGAAAACTATGAAAGAAAAAAATAGAAAAAAAAGTACACATAGGGTGTGTTGATTTACATTCAATCTCCACAGTTCTCATTCTGGATGCAGATGGCATTTTCTATACAAAGTTTATTGGGATTGCTTTGGATCAACGAACTGCTGAGAAACCCAAATCTCTCAGAATTGATCATTGCACAATCTTGCTATTACTGTGCACAATGTATTCTCCTGGTTGTTATTTGAATGAACTGTTCATTTATTTATTTATTTATTTTTTTGAAGCATACAAGTTGGAGCATTTCTTACATCTCAAGAGTATAGCAAGATCAAATGCATTTTTTCTGGTATACAGGAGATCAGAATAATTGTGTTTAAATGATTATGTACACACACATCACTGTAACAATGATTTTCTTTGCTTGAGAACTTCTATCAACCCAAACGGTCACCTTTAGGTGATTTAGCATCTTAGAGGGATCAAATGACTTACCACCAAAGAGCTAGCAAGTGCTCTTCTAATTTTAACCCAGTTTTTCCTGCTTACATTTTCAGTCTTAGATGTATTTGCTAGTTTAGCTGCCTGGGTTTCAGAGAAATTGGGTTCAGAGAAGTCAAGCAAGTTGCTTGACTGGAAGAGGTTAAGTAATTTGCCTGTGGTCCGAGGCAGGAATTGAATCCAAGTCTTTCTGATTTTCAGTCTAACACTGACTGCATCCACCTTCCCCATATCTTGCTTTGAAGAGAAGCCAAAGCTTGAATTTGTAAGTCATGCTTAAGTAAAAGTAATATGAGAAGGTATTGTAGAGTTATAAGAAGGGAGTTAAAAGTGGGGCAAATGGAATCAAAACAGGGACCCCTGAGAAGTTGAGGGAGAACTCGGCCCCCCTCCCACTGCCAACATTTAGATCTATCCATATAAGTTTCTGAACTTTGGTTCACCCAATACTAATTCTAATGTCTGTGGGAAATCCAGACATGCAGTTGCTTGCTCCCAAAGAGTTACATTAGGATCTGATCCAGTCACTGCTAATGTATCAGGGGGATGCATTGGCAGTAAACAGATCTACTCCTAATATAACTTGAGGGGGAAGCTTAGTGCATTAGCTTTGCCATTTGAATTTTTTTGTTTGAAAAAGCACATGGATTATTTGTAGTTCACCAACTAAACCTAAGGGGCTCTAATAAGACCATATACATTATATGGCTCAAAGGATTTTATCGAAATAATATCTGAGTCTGCTAGCTCTAACAACATTCCATGTGGATATATGAATGTGTCTTACATAGCATATAGAAAGGCTGCACAGAATGGAATTTTATATTTCATTTCTGGGTATTAGGGCAACATTACTAGGAGGAGAAGGAAGACCAAAAAGAAAAAAAGATAATTGTGGCTTTTGATATTTTTCAGCTCTTCTCAAAATTATCAATCTAAAGTAGTAGATGATTGCGGTGGATTTATGGGATTCACTGCTAAAAACAAGAAGGCTTCTTTTCAAAACCAAGTAACTTGTGTAGGGGCCCCCAAATTCTCAACTTTGACCCAGACACCTCAGAGGCAACATAACTCAGTAGAAAGAGCAACAGTGACTCTGGAATCAGAGATTTGTCTCATCTCTGTCCCTTTGAACCAATGAGTCTCAAACCCATCAGTGAGTTGGGGGGTTGCCTACCACAAGCATTTGAAGACTTCCCTCAACAGAATAGGCAGATGAGAACAGTTTATTCCAATGAGCATCAAGGTGGCTAAAACAGGTGCTGTGGAACACTTAGAGCTTGGTCAGACATCATAGATGCTAACATCATCCACTGTATCCTGGGTGATGTCTCATTGTCCTGACTTTTGGCTTAATACCAGACTTGGATGACTCTGGAAGAGAAAGTAAGACTGATGGTTTTGTGCAACTCTGCCTCATTTAAATCCAATTCACACACAAATCAAAGCACTACCCTATGATGTCATTGGTCTCTTTGAAATGGAAGAACCTCCCTTGGTCTCAGTTTCCTCATCTGTAAATCAAGAGGATTGGGCTAGATCAGAGGTATCCAACAAGTGGTCTCTGGTTGCATACAGCCCATAACACTCTTGGGTGTGGCCTGAATCAGAATAAAATGTAATTCGGAAATATTTAACAGAATAAATTAAAATGCAAAAAATTTTTCTTAAAACTAAGTCAATATGCAGTCCACAGGGATCCTTATGTGGAGTTTGGTGGCTTCTCTTTTTGAATTTAAAAGCACTGGATTGGAGGCCTCTCAAGTTCTCC